>NW_023045752.1:0-130199 GCF_011762505.2 Arvicanthis niloticus | reverse complement strand
GACCTTCAGTACTCTCCTCTTTCGGATACCTTTCTGTTCTTCGTTCTCTCTGGATGCCCTTCTGCTCTCCTCCTCTCTCTGGATGCCTATTCTGTTTCACCTCCTCTCTAGGATGCCCTATTGTCTTCTCTCCTCTGGATTCCCATTCTGTTCTCTACTTTCTCTGAATGCACTTCTGTTTTCTCTCCTCTCCCTGGATTCCCTTCTGTATTCTCCTCTCCCGTGATGACCTTCAGTCCTTCAGTACTCTCTCTTTCTGGATTACCGTTCTGTTCTCTCCCTCTCTCTGGAAGCCCTTCGGCTCTCTCCTCTCTCTGGATGCCCTTTTGTTTTCTCTCCTCTCTCTGCATTCTGTTCTGGTCTTCTCCTCTCTCTTGATACCCCTTCTGATTACCTCCTCTTTCTGGATACCCTTCTGTTCTCTCCTATTTCCGAATGCCCTTCGGTTTTCTCCTCTCTCTGGATGCCCTTCTGTACTCTCCCCTCTCTGGATGCGCTTCTCTCTTCTTCTCTCTCCCTATGGACCTTCTGTTAACCTTGATCTCCAGCTCCCTTTCTGTCTTCTCCTCTCTTGGATGCCAATCTGTTCTCTCCTTTATGGATTCGCTTCTATCTTCAGCTTCTCTGGATGCACTCTTCTGTTCTCTCCTCTATCTAGATCCCTTCTGTATGCTCCTCCCTCTGTATGGCCTTCTGTACTATTTAAGTGAAGCCCTTCTTTCACCTCCTCTCTGAGGATGCCCTTCTGCACTGTGGGCTTCTCCCTGGAGAGTAAATCTGTCTCCTCCTCTCTCTTGATGCCCTTCTGTCTTCTCCTCTCTCTGGATGCCCTTCTGTATTCTCCTCTCTCTGGATGCCCTTCTGTCTCTTCTCTCTCCCTATGCCCTTCTGTTCTCTCAATCTCCATCTTCCCTTCTGTCTTCTCCTCTATCTGGATGCCCATCTCTTCTCTCCTCTCCTCCGGATTGCCCCTTCTGCTTCCTCTCTCTCTGGATATGCCTTTCTGCTCTCAATCCTTTCTCTGGCTGTCCTTCTGTCCTATCCTCTCTCTGGATGCCCTTTCTGTCTTCTTCTCTTTCCCTAGGACCATCGGTTCTCTCGATCTCAGCGTCCCTTCTGTCTTCTCCTCTCTCTGTATGCCCATCTGTTCTCTCCTCTCTCTGGATTCACTTCTATCTTCTCCTTCTCTGGATGCCCTTCTGTTCTCTCCTCTATCTAGATGCCCTTCTGTCTTCTCCTCTCTCTGTATGGCCTTCTGTACTATTTTATATGAATGCCCTTCTTTCCTCTCCTCTCTATGGATAACCTTCTGCTCTGTCTTCTCTCTGGAGAAAATTCTGTCTCCTCTTCTCTCTGGATGCCCTTCTGTCTTCTCCTCTCTCTGGATGCCCTTTGTTTTCTCCTCTCACAGGATTCCCTTCTTTCCTCTCCTCTCTCTGGATGCCCTTCTGTTCTTCCTCTATCTGATTCCCTTTTGTATTCTCCTCTCTCTCTTGATGACCTTCTGTACTCTCCTCTTTCTGGATGCCCTTCTGTCTTCTCTCTCTAGATGAACATCTGTACTTCTCTCTTTCTGGATTCCCTTCTGTTCTCTTCTCTCTATGGATGCCACTTCTGCTCTCTTCCTCTCTCTGGATGCACTTCTGTACTCTCTTCTCTCTTGATGCCCTTATTTCCTCTCTCTGGACAACCTTCTGTTCTCTCCTCTCTTTAGATGTCCTTTTCTGATCGCTCCTCTATCTATGTGCCCTTCTGTCTTCTCCTCTATCTGTATGGCCTTCTTTACTCTTTCTGTGGATGCCCTTTTGACCTTTCCTCTTTCTGAAACCCTTCTTTTCTCTCTTCTTTCTGGAGTCCATTCTGTCCTCTCCTCTCTCTGGACGACCCTTTTCTCTTCTCTGCCTTAATGCCCTTCTCTTGATCTCCAGCTTACCTTCTGTCTTCTCCTCTCTGTGGATGCACATCTGTTCTCCCTCTCTCTGGATTCGCTTCTATCTTTTCTTCTCTGGATGCCCTTCTGTTTCTCTCATCTATCTAGATGCCCTTCTGTCTTCTCCTCTCTCTGTATGGCATTCTGTACTATTTTATGTGAAAACCCTTCTTTCCTCTCCTCTCTCTGCATGCCCTTCTTCTCTGTCTTCTCTCTGGAGGAAATTCTGTCTCCTCCTCTCTCTGGATGCCCTTCTGTATTCTCCTCTCTCTGGATGCCCTTTGGTCTCTCCTCTCACGGGATGCCCTACTTCCCTCTCCTCTCTATGGATGCCCTACTGTTTTCTCCTCTCACTAGATTCCCTTTTGTATTCTCCTCTCTCTTGATGACCTTCTATACTCTCCTCTTTCTGGATGCCCTTCTGTCTTCTCCTCTCTCTGGATGACCTTCTGTACTCTCCTCTTTCTGGATGATCTTCTGTTCTTTTCTCTCTCTGGATGCCCTTCTGTTCTCTCCTCTCTCTGGATGCCCTTCTGTCTTCTCCTCTCTCTGGATGACCTTCTGTACTCTCCTCTTTCTGGATGCCCTTCTGTTCTAGAAGGAAGGACGTCACTGTTCTGCACAAGGGTGAAGATGACTCTGTGGTGGACAGTTTTTATGGATGTCCTTGTGGTACACAAGAGGACATCCCTGTGGTTGACTGTGGGGAGAACCTCTCTCTTATGGACAGTGGGGAGGGAATCCCTGTGGTGGACAGTTGTGTGGACCTCCCTGTGGTGGACAGTGGGTATAACGTTCCTGTATTGGACAGTGGAAAGGACATCCCTGTGCTAAACTGTGGGAGAAATGTCCTTTTTGTGGACAGTGGAGGGATGACCATGTTGTGGACAAGGGGGGGTGCGTCCCTATGTTAGACAGTGGAAAGGACCTCCCTGTTTAAAGTGGAGAGGACATACTTGTGGTGGACAGTGTGGAGGTTATCTCTGTGGTGGACATTGGGAAGAATGTCCCTGTGGTGGACAGCAGAAAGGACCTCTCTGTGGTGTATAATGGGAAGGATGTCCCTCTGGTGGACAGTGGAGAGGATGTACCTGTTGTGGATAGTGGAAAGGACGTTCTATGGTGGACAGTGGGAAGACTGTCCCTGTGGTGGAGAGCAGGAAGGACCTCTCTGTGCTGGACAGTAGAAAGGACATCCCTGTTCTGGACAGTAAAAGGATGTCCCTTTTGTGCACATTGGGAAGATGTTTCTCTGTGTGAACAGTGGAAGGACATCCCTGTGGTGGACTGTGGTGAGGACGACCTTGTGGTGGACAGTCCTAAGGATTCCCCTGTGGTGGACAGCAGGGAGGACCTCACTTTTTGTGGACAGTGGGAATGACTGTCCTTGTGGAGGACAATGCAAAGTAATTTTCTGTGGTGCACCGTGGTGAGGACATACCTGTTGTGCACAGGAGGATGTCCTTGTGGTGGACAGTGGAAAGGACCACACTCTGGTTATACTTTGGGGTAGTACGACCCTGTGGTGGACAGTGGGAAGAACTGTCCAGGTTGTGGACAGTGGTAAGGACATCCATGTGGTGGACAGTGGGGAAGAGTCTGTGTTGTGGACAGTGAGAAGGATGTCCCTTTGGAGGACAGTAGGAAGGACAGTCCCTGTGGTTGACTGTGGGGGAGGAACTCCTTGGTGTGGACAGTTGGGAGGATTTGCCTGTGGTGGACTGTGGGTAGGACCTTTCTGCTGTGGACAGTGTGAAGGACGTCCCGTGTGGTGGACAGCAGGGAGGACCTCTCTGTGGTGGAAAGTGGTAAAGATGTCTCTGTGATAGCCAGTGATGACGATGTTTCTGTGGTGGACAGTGGAAAGGAAGTCCCTGTTGTGGACAGTGGTTAGGACCTACCTGTCTTGGATATTGGGAAGGACGACCTTGTGGTGAACAGTGGAAAGGACGTTTCTATGGTGTACAGTGGTGAGGAAGTTTCTCTGGTGCAAAGGAAAATGTCCCTTTGGTGGACAGTGGAAAGCACATCTTTGTGGTTGACAGTAGAGAGAAACACACTGTGGTGGACAGTGGGAAGAACATTTATGTTGTCGACAGTGGGAAGAAAGTTCCTGTTGTGGATATTGGGAAGGACTCCCTTTGTGGTTAACAGTGGGAAGGATATTCCTTTGGTGGACAGTGGGGAGGACATCCCTGTTGTGGACTAGTGAAGAGGACTATTCTGTGTTGGACGTTTGGGATGACATCCCTGTGGTGAATAGTGGGAAAGATGTTTCTTCTGGTGGATAGTGAGGAGGATGTCCCTGTCGTGGAGAGTGCAGAGGGCATCTCTGGGGTGGAGAGTGTTGCAGACATCCCTGGTGTGAAAAGGAGGATGTCGCTATGGTGCACAGTGGTGAATATATCCCTGTTGTGCACAGGAAAATGTCCCTGTTGTGCAAAGTGTGTAGGATGTCCCAGTGATGAACAGTGAAAAGGATGTCACTGTGGTGGACAATTTGGATGATGTTCCTGTGGTGGAAATTGGGAAGGACGTCCCTTTGGTGGAAAACAGGGAGGACTTTTCTATGGTGGACTGTATGAAGGACGTCCTTGTGGTGATCAGTGGGTAGGATGTCCCTGTGGTGGACAGTGGGGATGATGTCTCTGTGCTGGACAGTTGAAAGATGTACCTTTGGTGGACAGTGGGAAGTACGTCCCTTTATTGGACAGTGGGAAGGTCTTCCCTGTGGTAGAAAGTGGGTAGGATGTCCCTGTGGAGGACAGTGGGTAGAATCGTCTTCTTGGTGGACAGTGGGTAGGCCTTCCCTGTTGTGGACTGTGGGGAGGATATTTCTGTGGTGAATAGTGGGAAGGACGTCCTTTTTGTGAACTGTGGGAAGGACATCTCTGTGGTGGACAGTGGGAAGGATGTCCTTGCGGTGGACAGTCGGGTGGGCATCCCTGTGGTGAACAGTGGTGAGAACGTTTCTGTGTTGCACTGGAGAACGTCCCATTGTTGGAACATAGGGAGGATTTCCCTGTTTTGGCGAGTCCAAAGGACATCTCTCAGTTGGACAGTGGTGAGGATGTGCCTGGTGTGCACTGGAAGATGTCCCTGTGGTGCACACTCGTGAGTACATCCTTGTTGTGAACAGGAGATTGTTCCTGTGGTGCACAGTAGGGAGGATGTCCCTGTCTTGAACAGTGGAAAAGAACACCCCAGTGGTGGACATTGATGAAGACAACCCTGTGGTGGAAAGTGGGCTACATCCCTGTGGTGGACAGTGTGGTTTACAGTCTCTGTGCTAGATGAGGGAAGAATGTCACTGTGGTGGACAATGTGGAGGATGTCCCTGTGGTGGACAGTTGGAGAATGTCCCTGTTTTGGGCTGTGAGAAGGACAATCCTTTGCTGGACAGTGGGTATGACGTACCTGTGGTGGACAGTGGGTTTGACCTCTCTATGGTGGACAGTGGGAAGGATGTCCTTGTGGTGGACAATGGGAAGGACGACACTGTTGTGGAAAGTGGGAAGGATGTCCCTGTGATGGACAGTGGGGCTGACATCCCTGTGGTGAATAGTGGTGAGGACCTTTCTGTGGTGAGATCGAGAACGTCCCTTTGGTGGACCTCGGTAAGGATGTCCATGTTTTGGAGAGTGCCGAGGACATTTCTGGGGTGGACAGTGTTGAAAATATCTCTGGTGTGCACTGGAAAATGTCCCTGTGGTGCACAGTCGTGAGGATGACCCTGTTGTGCACAGGAGGATGTTACTGTGGTGCACAGTAGGGAGGATGTCCATGTTTTGAACAGTGGGAAAGAATACCTCAGTGGTGGACAATGGTGAGGACAACCCTGTGGTGGACAGTCGGGAAACATCCCTGTGGTGGACAGTGGGGTTTACAACTCTGTGGTAGATGGGGTAAGGATGTCACTGTGGTGGACAATTTGGAGGATGTCCCTGTGGTGAACAATTGGAAGGACGTCCATTTTATGGACAGTGGGAAGGACGTCCCTGTGGTAGACAGTGGAGAGGACGTCATTGTGATGGACAGTGGGGAGGATGTCCATGTGGTAGACTGTTGGAAGAATGTCCCTGTGGAGGACTTTGGAAAAGACATCCCTTTGGAGGACAGTGGGAAGGACGTCACTGTGGTGGACAGTGGAAAGGACGTCACTATGGTAGGACAGTGGAAAGGATGTCCCTGTGCTGGACAGAGGGGAGGTCATCCCTGTAGTAAAGTGTAGTGAGGACATTTCTGTGGTGACCTGGAGAATGTCATTTTGGTGGACCATGGGAAGAATGTCCCTGTTTTGGAGACTGCAGAGGACATCTCTAGGGTGGACTGTGCTGAAGACGTCCCTGTTGTGCACTGGAAGATGTCCCTGTTGTGCACAGTCATGAGGATAACCCTGTGGTGCACAGTGAGGAGGATGTTTCTGTTTTGAACAATGGGAACGAACACCTCTGTGGTAAACATTGGTGTGGACCCCCCTGTTGTAGACAGTGGGGAAACGTCTCTGTGGTGGACAGTGGGGTGAATGTCTTTGTGGTTGACTGAGAGGGGAAAGATGTCCCTGTGGTGAAGAGTGCTGAGGAAAACTCTGTGTTGGACATTTGTGAGAACATCTCTGTGGTGGACATTGGGCAGGATCTCCCTGTGGCTGACAGTGTAGGACATTCCCGTGGTGGACAGTGGGGAGGTGGTTTCTGTGGTGGACATTGGGAAGGATGTCCTTGTGGTGGACAGTGAGGAGGACATCACTGTGGTGGACAGTGGAAAGGACATCACTGCTGTGGACAGTAGATAGGACCTCCCTGTGGTAGACAGTGGGAAGGATCTCATTGTTTTGGACAGTGAGAAGGACATTTATGTTGGGGACAGTAAAAAGGACATCCCTTTTGTGGACATTGGGAAGGACCTCCTTGTGGTCAACAGTGGGAAGGATATCCCTCTGGTTGTCAGTTGAAAGGACATCACTGTGGTGGACAGTGTGAAGGACATCTCTGCGGTGGACAGTAAAGAGGAACTCTCTGTGTTGGACAGTTGTGATGACATCCCTGTGGTGGACAGTGCGAAGGATGTCTTTTTGTTGAGAGTGGGGAGGACATCCCTGTAATGGACAAGCAGAAGGTTGTCCCTGTGGTGAACAGTGTGGAGGATGTTTCTGTAATGGACAGTGGTAAGGACATCCCTGTGCTGGACAGTGATGAGGACGTCCCTGTGGTGGACAGTGGTGAGTATGTTACTGTGTTGAGCAGGAAGATGTTATTTTGGTGGACCATGGGAAGGATGTCCCTGTTTTGGAGAGTGCAGAGGACACCTCTGGGGTGGACAGTGGTGAGGACATCTATAGTGTGCACCAGAAGATGTCCCTGTGGTGCACATTCGTGAGGACATCCCTGTTTTGCCCAGGAGGATGTCCCTGTGGTGCACAGTAGGGAGGATATCCCTGTGGTTTACAGTGGGAAGGACATCCCTGTTTTTGACAGTTGGGAGGAAATCCCTGTGGTGGACTGTGGGAAGGACGTCTCTGCAGTGGACATTGATGAAGGCATTTCACTGTGGTGGACAGTGGTGATGATGACATTGTGGACAGTGGGGAGGACGTTCCTGTGGTGCACAAGAAAACGTCTTTTTGGTGGACAGTGGGAAGGATTGGCCTGGAGTGGAGAGTGCAGAGGACATCTCTGCGATGGACAGTGGTAAGAACATTTCTGATATGCACAGAAGAATGTCCCTGTGGTGCACAGTGGAAAGGATGTTCCTGTGGTGAACAGTGGGAAGGACATCCCTGTGGTGGACATTGGTGAGGATGACCCTGTGGTAAATAGTGGTAAGGATGTCCATTTGGTGGACGGCATTGAGAACCTTTCTGTGGTGGACAGTGGGTAGGATGTCCCTGGGATGGAAAGTGGGGGAGGTAGTCACTGAGGTGGTCAATGGGAAGGACATCCCTGTGGTATAGAGTGGTGAGTACTTCACTGTAGTGCACACTGATGAGGCCATGCCTGTGGATTACACTGTGGAGGACATCCGTGTGGTGGACTATGGGGAGGACCTCTCTGTGGAGGATGGTTGGGAGGACTTCCCTGTGGTGGAGCAGTGGGATGGATGTCCATGTAGTCGACAGATGGAAGGACGTCCCTGTGGTGGACTGTGGGAAGGACATTTCTTTGGTTTACAGTGGGAAGGACATCCATGTTGTGGACTGTGGTGAGGACCTCCCTGTGGTGGACAGTAGGAAGGATGTCCCTGTAGTGGACATTGGTGAGGACACCCCTGTGTTGGACTGTGTGGAAAACATCCCTGTGGTGGAAAGTGGGGTGGACATCCCTTTGGTTGACAATGGGGAGTATGTCCCTGTGGTAGACAGTTAATGGATGTCTTTCTGGTGGACAGTGGGAAGGACGCCCCTGTGGTGGATAGTTGGAAGGAGGTCCCTGCTGTGACCAGTGGAGAGGACTTCCCTTAGCTGGACAGAGGGGAGTACCTCCCAGTGCTGGACAGTGTGCGGTATGTCTTGTGGTGTACAGTGTTGACGACGTTTCTCTGGGGCAAAGGAGACTGTCCCTTTGGTGGACATTGGGAATGATGTCCCTGTCGTGGATTGTGCGGAGGACATCTCTGGGGTAGACAGTGGTGAGGACATCCCTGATGTGCAAAGGAAGATGTTCCTGTGTTGCACAAGGTTGAGGACATCACTGTTGTGCAGAGGAAAATTTCCTTGTTGTGCACAGAGGGGAGGATGTCCTTGTGGTGAACAGTGAGAAGGACGTCCCTGTGGTGGACAGCTGGGAGAAACTCTCTGTGGTGGACAGTGGGAAGGATGTCCCTGTTGTGGACAGTGGAAAGGACTTCTCTTTAGTGGACTTTGGGGATTACATTCCTTTGTTGGACAGTGGGGAGGACTTCCTGTGGTGGAGAGTGGTGAGGAAGTTTCTCTGGTGCAAAGGAGAACGTCCTTTGGTGGACATTGGGAATGATGTACCTGCCTTGGAGTGTGCGGAGGACATCTCTGGGGTAAACAGTGGTGAGGACATCCCTGGTGTGCAAAGGAAGATATTCCTGTGGTGCACAAGGGTGAAGACATCACTGTTTTGCACAGGAGGATGTCCCTGTGGTGCACAGTGGGGAGGATGTTCTTTTGGGGAACAGTGAGAAGGATATTCCTGTGGTGGGCAGCTGGGAGGACCTCGCTGTGGTTCGCAGTAGGAAGGACCTCCCAGTGGTGGCTAGTGGGTAGGACGTCCATGTGGTGGACAGTAGAAAGGACATACCTGTTTTGGACAGTGGGGAGGACTTTACTGTTGTGGACAGTGGGAAGGACGTCACTGTGGTGGACAGGTGGGAGGACCTGTCTTTGGTTAGCAGTAAGAAAGTTGTCCCTGTGATGAAGATATCTCTGTGGTGGACAGTGGAAAGAACATCATTGTTGTGGATAGTGGTGAGGACTTCCCTGTAGTGGATATTCGAAAGCACTTCCCTGTAGTGAACAGTGGAAAGGATGTTTCTGTGGTGGACAGTGGAGAGGACCTCCTCATGGTGGAAAGTGGAAAGGATGTCACAGTGGTGGACAGTGGTGAGCACGTTTCTGTGGTGGACAGTGGTGAGGAAGGTTCTCTGGTGCAAAGAAAAACGTCTGTTTTTTGGTGGATAGTGGAAAGTACATCTCTTTGGTGAACAGTAGAGTGAAACACACTGTGGTGGACAGTGGAAAGAACATTTATGATGTGGACAGTGGGAAGGAAGTCCCTGTTGACGATATTGGGAAGGACCTCCTTGTGGTGAACAGTGGGAAGGATATACCTTGGGTGGACAGTAGGAAGAACATCCCTGTGTTGAACAGGGGGAAGGACATCCCTGTGATGGACAGTGAAGAGGACTTTTCTGTGTTGGACATTTGGGATGACATCCCTGTGCTGAATAGTGAGAAAGACGTTTCTTTGGTGGATAGTGGGGAAGATGTCCCTGTCGTGGAGAGTGCAGAAGACATCTCTGGGGTGGAGAGTGTTGCTGACATCCCTGTTGTGCAAAGGATGTCCCTGTGGTGCACAATTTTGGGGATATCCCTGTTGTGCACAGGAAAATGTCCCTATTGTGCAAAGTGGGTAGGATGTCCCAGTGGTGAACAGTGGAAAGGACATCCCTGTGGTAGACAGTGGGAAGGAGGTCCCTGTGGTGGACATTGGAAGGACATATATGGTGTGGACTGTGGGAAGGACGTCCCTGTTGTGGACATTGGGGAAGGCCTCTTGCTGGACAGTGGGAAGGATGACCCTCTTGTGGACAAAGGGGAGGACTTACCTGTGGTGGAAAGTGGGAAGGACATCCCTGTTATGGTCTGAGGGGAGGATATCACTGAGGTGGACAGAGGGAAGGAAGTACCTTTGGTGGACAGCAGGGAGGACCTTTCTGTTTTGAATTGTGGGAAGGACATCCCTGTTGTACACAGTGTGGAGGACATATCTGTGGTGAACAGTGGGGAGGATGTCACTGTGGTGGACAGTGGGAAGGATGTTACTGTGGTGCACTGGAGAAAGTCTTTGTGGTGCATAGTAAGAAGGATGTCTATATGGTTGAGAGTGTGGAAGACATCTCTGTGGTGGACAGTAGTTAGGAAATCCATGTTGTTCTCAGTAAGGAGGATGTCCCTGTTGTTTACAGTTAGAAGGACTTCACTGATTTTGATACTTGGGAGGACATCCCTGTTGTGGACAGTTGGGCGGATGTCACTGTGATGGAGATGAGAGGATTTCACTGTGTTGGACAGTGCAAATGACAGCCTTGTAGACCATATGAACATCATTCCTGTGTTGCACAACAGAATGTCTCTTTGGTGGACAGTGAGAAGGATATCCTTGTAGTGGGGAGTTCAGAGGATATCTCTGGAGTGTAGAGTGTTAAGAACATCCCTGTTGTGCACAGGAGGATGTCCCTGAGGTGTACAGTAGGGAGTACATCACTGTGGTGGACAGGTAGAAGAATGTTCCTGTTGTGGACAGTGGGGAGGACCTCCCTGTAGTGGACAATGTGTAGAATGTCCCTGTGGTTTACAGTGTGGAGCATATTCATGTTGTGGACAGTGTTGAGGACGTCCCTGTAGTGGACATTGGTGAGGACAACCATGTTGTGTACAGTGGTAAGGATGTTTTGTGGTACACAGGAGGATGTCCCTGTGGTGGATAATGGGAAGGACATCTCTATGGTGAACAGTTGAAAGGACTTCCCTGTGATTTACAGTTTGGAGGACCTCCCTGTGGTCGACAGTGGAGAGGACGTTTCTGTGGTGGACAGTGTTATGTACATGTTTGTTGTAAACAGTGTGGAGGACTTCAATGTGATGGACAGTGGAAAAGACATCCTTGTGATGGACAGTAGAGAGGACTTCCCTGTGGTTGACAGTGGTAAGGAGGTCCCTGTGCTGGACAGTGGAAAGGACATATAAGTTGTGGACAATAGGAAGGAAGTCCCTGTTGTGGACATTGGGAAAGACCTCTTTTTGGTGAACAATGGGAAGGGTGTGATTCTGGTGGACAGTGGGGAGGACCTCCTTGTGGCGGACAGTGGGAAGGACATCCCTGTTATCAGCTGAAAAGAGGATATCACTGAAGTGGACAGTGGGAAGAATGTCATCTTGGTAGACAGCGGGGAGGACCTTTCTGGTTTGAATAGTGGGAAGGATTTCCCCATTGGGGAGCACATCTATGTGGTGGACGTTGGGGAGGATTTCACTGTGATGGACAGTGGGGAGGATGTTACTGTGGTGCACTGGAGAATATCCCTGTGGTGCATAGTTGGAAGGATGTCCATATGGTGGAGAGTGTGGAGGGCATCTCTGTGGTAGACAGTGGTTAGGACATCCCTGTTGTGCACAGGAGGATGTCCCTGTGGTGCACAGTGGGGAGGATGTCCCTATTGTTTTCAGTGGGAAGGTTTCACTGTGTTTGATAGTTGGGAGGACATCCGTGTTGTGGACAGTTGGGAGGATGTCCCTGTGTTGGACAGTTGAGAAGATTTCAGTGTGGTGGACAGTGTGGATGACAGCCTTGTGGACAGTCAGGACAATGCTCCGCTGGTGCACAAGATAATGTCTCTTTGGTGGACAGTGAGAATGATGTCCTTGTAGTGGGGAGCACAGAAGACATCTTTGGTGTGGACAGTGGTAAGAACATCCCTGTTGTGCACAGGAGGATGTCCCTGTGGTGTACAGTGGGAAGGACATCCCTGTAGTGGACAGTGAATGGGGCTTCCCTGTGATGGACCATTGAAATGTCATCCTTGTGGTTGACAGTGGGAAGGACGTATCTTTGGAGGACAGTGGGGAGAACAACACTGTGGTGAACAGGCAGAAGGATGTCCCTGTGGTAGACAGAGGAGAGGACCTTCCTGTGGTGGACAGTGGGTAGGATGTCCCTGTGGTTTACAGTGCAGAGTATATTCTTGTGGTGGACTGTGGTGATAACTTCCATGCAGTGCATATTGTTGAGGACAAGCATGTTGTGGGCAGTGGTAAGGATGTCCTTGTTGTACACAGAAGGATGTCACTGTGGTGGACAGTGGGAAGGACATCTGTTTGGTGGACCATGGAAAGTACGTCTCTTTAGGGGACAATTGGGAGGAACTTCCTGTGGTGGACAGTGGGGAGGACATTTCTGTTGTGGACAGTGTGATGGAAGTCTCTGTGGCGGAATGTGGGGAGGACATTTCTTTGGGGGGCAGGGGAGAGTATTTTTCTGTGGTAGAAAGTGGGAAGAATGTCCTTGTGGTGGACAGAATGGAGAACATCTCTGTGGTCTACAGTGGGAAGGACATCTCTGTTGTGGACAGTGGAAAGGATATTCCTGTGATGCACAGTTGTGAGGACGTCCCTGATGTGCATAGGAGGATGCCCCTGTGGTACAAAGGGAGGAGGATGTTTCTTTGGTGGACAGTGGGAAAACGTCCATGTGGTAGACTGTATGGAGGTCCACTCTCTAGTGAACTTTGGGGAGGATGTCCCTGTGGTGGACAGTTGAAAGGATGTCCCTGTGGTGCACATTTGTCAGGATATCCCTGTTGTGCACAGGAGGATGTCCCTGTGGTGAACAGTGGGAAGGATGTCACTCTGTTGTACATTGGTGAAGATGACCCTGTGGTGGACAGTTTTATGTCTCTCCTTTTGGTACACAGGAGGACACCCCTGTGGTGGACAGTGGGGGGACATCTCTGTGATGGACAGTGGGGGGAAATCTTTGTGGTGGGTGGACAGTTGTGTGGACCTCTCTGTGATGGACAGTGTGTAGAGCATTCCTGTAGTGGACAGTTGGGAGGACATCCCTGTGCTAAACTGTGGGAATAATGTCCTTTATGTGGACAGTGGAAGGATGTCCATGTTGTGGACAAGGGGAGTATGTCCCTATGGTGGACAGTGGGGAGGACCTTACTGTGGTGGACATGGGTAGGATGTCTCTGTGGTGTACAGTTGGGAGGACATCCTTGTTTGGTAAGTGGGGAGGACATCCTTGTGGTGGACAGTAGAGAGGATACCATTGTGGTGGACAGTGGGAATAATGTCTCTGTGGTGGACAGTGGAAAGGAATTCTCTGTGATGTACAATGGGAAGGACATCATTCTGGTGGACAGTGGTGAGGATGTACCTGTGGTAGACAGTGGAAAGTACGTTCTATGATGGACAGTGGGAAGACAGTCCTTATTGTTTAGAGCAGGGAGGGCCTCGCTGTGGTGGACAGTGGGAAGGACATCCCTGGTGTAGACAGTAAAAGGATGTCACTTTTGTGCACACTGGGGAAGATGTCTCTCTGGTGAACAGTGGGAAGGACATTTCTGTGGTGGACAGTGGTGAGGACGACCCTGCGGTGGACAATGGTAAGGATGCCCGTGTGATGGACAGCAGGGAGGACCTCACTTTGGTGGACAGTGGGAATGATGTCCCTGTGGTGGAAAATGCAAAGTATGTACCTGTGGTGCACAGTGGTCAGGACATCCTTGTTGTGCACAGGAGGATGTCCTTGTGGTGAACATTGGGGAAGACCAAACTCTAATGGACTGTGGGGTATTACGTCCCTGTGGTGGAAAGTGGGAAAGACATCCATGTGGTGGACAGTGGGGAAAATGTCTCTGTTGTAGACTGTGTGAAGGATGTCCCTTTGGTGAACTGTGGGAAGGACGTCCCTGTGGTGGACTGTGGGGGAGGAACTCCTTGAAGTGGACAGTTGGGAGGATGTCCCTGTGGTGGACAGTGGGTAAGACTTTATGTTGTGGACAGTGGGATGGACTGTCCTTGTAAAGGACAGTGGGGTGTACGTCCCTGTTGTGTACAGTGGGATGGATGTTTCTGTAGTGTACACTTGTGAACATATTTGTGTGGTGGATAGTTAAGTAAATGTCCCTGTGGTAAACAGTGGGAAGGAAGTCTTTTTTGTGGACAGTGAAAGGATGTCCAGGTTGTCCATGTGTTGGACAATGGGAAGGACGTCCCTGTTGTAGACACTCGGGAGGTTCTCCCTGTGGTGGACAGTAAGTAGGACGTCCCTGTGGTGGACAGTGGGGAGGACATTTTTGTTTCAGACAACTGAGAGGACATTACTGTGGTGGACAGTGTGAAGGACGTCCCTGTGGTGGACACCAGGGAGGACTTCTCTGTTTTGGACAGTGGTAAAGATGTCCCTGTGATAGAGAGTGATGAGGATGTTTCTGTGGTGGACAGTTGAAAGGACGTCCCTGTTGTGGACAGTGGTGAGAACCTCCCTGTCGTGGATATTGGGAGGGACGTCCCTGTGGTGAACAGTGGAAAGGATGTTTCTGTGGTGGACAGTGGTGAGGAAGATTCTCTGATGCAAAGGAAAATGTTCCTTTGGTAGACAGTGGAAAGTACATCTCTGTGGTGGACAGTAGAGAGAAACACACTGTGGTGGACAGTGGGAAGAACATTTATGTTGTGGACAGTGGGAAGGAAGTCCTTGTTGTCGATATTGGGAAGGACCTCCTTGTGGTGAACAGTGGGAAGTATATCCCTCTGTTGGACCGTGGGGAAGACATCCCTGTGGTGGACAGGGAAGAGGACTTTTCTGTGTTAGACATTTAGGATGACATCACTGTGGTGAATATTGGGAAAGATGTTTCTTTGGTGGATAATGGGGAGGATGTCCCTGTCATGGAGAGTGCAGAGGACATCTCTGGGTGGAGAGTGTTGCAGACATCTCTGGTGTTCAAAGGAGGATGTCCCTGTTGTGCACAGTGGTGAGGATATCCCTGTTGTGCACAGGAAAATGTCCCTGTTGTGCAAAGTGTGTAGGATGTCCCATTGTTGAACAGTGAAAAGGATGATACTGTGGTGGACAATTTGGAGGATGTCCCTTGGTGGAGAGTCGGAAGGACATCCCTTTGTTGGACAACAGGGAGGACTTCTCTATTGTGGACTGTATGAAGGATGTCATTGTGGTGGTCAGTGGGGAGGATGTCATTGTGGTGGACAGTGTGGAGGTTGTCTCTGTGGTGGACAGATGAAAGATGTACCTTTGGTGGACAGTGTGAAGAACTATCCCTTTGGTGGACAGTGGAAGGACATCCCTGTGATAGACAATGGTTAGGATGTCCCTGTTAAGGTCAGTGTGTAGAACGTCTCTGTGGTGGACAGTGGGAAGGATGTCCTTGTTGTGGACAGTGGAAAAACTGCTCTTTGGTTGACAGTGGGAAATGCATTCCTTTGGTGGACAGTGGGGAGGATGTCCTGTGGTGGACAGTGGTGAGGATGTTTCTCTGGTGCAAAGGAGAACGTTTTTTGGTGGACATTGGGAATGATGTCCCTGCCTTGGAGTGTGCGGAGAACATCTCTGGGGTATACAGTGGTGAGGACATCCCTGATGTGCACAGTAAGATGTTCCTGTGGTGCACAAGGGTGAGGACATCACTGTTGTGCACAGGAGGATGTCACTTTCAGGAACAGTGGGGAGGATGTCCTTGTGGTGAACAGTGAGAATGATGTCCCTGTGGTGGACAGCTGGGAGGACCTCTCTGTGGTTGACAGTAAGAAGGACCTACCTATGGTGGAGTGTGTGTAGGACATCCATGTGTTGGACAGTGGGGAGGACATCACTGTTTTAAATAAATATTAGGAGGTTAATGTTGTAATCAGTGGAAAGGACATCACTGTGGTGGACAGCAGGGAGGACCTCTCTGTAGTGGACTGTGGTAAAGATGTCCCTTTGATAGACAGTGATGAAGATGTTTCTGTGGTGGACAGTGGAAAGGACGTCCCTGTTTTGGACAGTGGTGAGGACCGCCCTGTCATGGCTATTGGCAAGGATATCCCTGTGGTGAACAGTGGAAAGGACGTTTCTGTGGTGGACAGTGGTGAGGAAGTTTCTCTGGTGCAAAGGAAAACGTCCCTTTGTTGGACAGTGGAATGTACATCTCTGTGGTGGACAGTAGAAAGAAACACACTGTGTTGGACAGTGGGAAGAACATTTTTGTTGTGGACAGTGGGAAGGAAGTCCCTGTTGTCGATATTGGGAAGGACCTCCTTGTGGTGAACAGTGGGAAGAATATCCCTGTGGTGGACAGTGGGGAGGACATCCCTGTGGTGGACAGTGAAGAGGACTTTTCTGTTTTGGACATTTGGGATGAAATCCCTGTTGTGAATAGTGGGAAACACGTTTATTTGGTGTAGAATGGGGAGGATGTCCCTGTCGTGGAGAGTGCAGAGGGCATCTCTGGGGTGGAAAGTGTTGCTGACATCCCTGGTGTGCAAAGGAGGATGTCCCTGTGGTGCACAGTGGTTAGGATATCCCTGTTGTGCACAGGAAAATGTGCCTGTTGTGCAACGTGTGTAGGATGTCCCAGTGGTGAACAGTGAAAAGGATGTAACTATGTTGGGCTATTTGGAGGATGTCCCTGAGCTGGATAATTGGAAGGATATCCCTTTGGTGAACAAAAGGGCGTACTTCTCTATGGCGGACTGTATGAAGGACATCCTTGTGGTGGTCAATGGGGAGGATGTCCCTGTGGTGGACAGTGGGGAGGAAAATTCTGTGGTGGACACTTGAAATGACATCCCTGTGGTGGACAATGGAGAGGACCTATGTGTGCTGGATATTGGCGAGGACTTCCCTGTGGTAGACAGTGGGTAGGAGGTTCCTATGGTGGAAAGTGGGTAGTACGTTCCTGTGGTGGACACAGGGGAGGACATCCCTGTGGTGGACAGTGGAAAGGACATTTAGGATGTGGACTGTGGTAAGAACATCTATGTTGTAGACATTGGGAAAGACTTCCTTGTGGTGAACTGTGGAAAGAATGTCTTTCTTGTGGACCGAGTGGAGGATGTCAGTTAGGTGGACAGTGGGAAGGACATCCCTGTGGTGGACAGCGGGGAGGACCTTTTTGTGGTGGACAGTGGGAAGGACATCCCTGTTGTGGACATTGGGGAGGATATCACCGGTTTGGACACTTTTAAGGACATCACTGTGGTGGACAGTAGGGAGGACCTTTCTGTGGTGAACAGAGGGAAGAAGGTCCATGTGTTGGACAGTGGTTAGGATATTTATGTTGTGGATTGTGGGAAGGAAGTCCATTTTGTGGACATTGGGAAGGACCTCTGTGTGATGGACAGTGGGAAGCATGTCCCTCTCATGGACAGTAGGGAGGAACACCATGTGGTTGAGTGGAAAGGATGTCTCTGTGGTGGACAGAGAAGAGGACATCATTGAGTGGACATTGGGAAGTACGTTCCTGTTGTGGACAGCAGGGTGTACCTTTCTGTTTTCTACAGTGGGAAGGACATGCCTGTTGTGGACAGTGCAGAGGACGTCCCTTTGGTGGACAGTGGAAAGGACATAACTGTGGTGGACAGTAGAGAGGACTTCCCTGTGGTGGACAGTGGAAAGGAGGTCCCTGTGGTGGATCCTGGAAAGGACATGCCTGTTGTGTACACGGCAGAGGACATTCCTGTGGTGGACAGTGGAAAGGACATACCTGTGGTGGGCAGTAGAGGGGACTTCCCTGTGGTGGAAAGTAAGAAGGAGGTACCTGTGTTGGACACTGAAAGGAAATATATGTTGTAGACTGTGGGTAGGACGTCCCTGTTGTGGACATTGGGAAATTCCTCCTTGTGGTGAACAGTGGGAATGATTTCCCTCTGGTAGACATTGGAGAGGAACTCAATGTGGTGGACTTTGGGAAGGATGTCCCTGTGGTGGAGAGGCGAGGTCGTCACTTAGGTGGACAGTGGTAAGGACATCCCTGTGGTGGATAGTAGAGAGGACCTCTCTGTGGTGAACAGTGGGAAAAAGGTACCTGTGATGGAGAGTGGGAAGTACATTTATGTTGTGAATTGTGGGAAGGATATACATGTTGTGGACATTGGGAAGGACCTCCATGTTTTCTACAGTGCCAAGCATGTCCCTCTGGTTGACAATTGGGAGGACCAGCATGTGGTTGACAGTGGGAAGTACATCCCTGTGTTGGACAGAGGAAAGAACATCATTGAGGTGGACATTAGGAAGTACGTTCCTGTTGTGGACAGCAGAGTGTACCTTTCTGGGGTGGACAGTGGGAAGGACATGCCTGTTGTGGACAGTGCAGTGGACATCTCTGTGGTGGACAGTGGAAAGGACATCCCTGTGTTGGACACTAGAGAGGACTTCCCTGTGGTGGACACTGGGAAGGAGGTCCCTGTTGTGGAGAGTGAAAATGACATTCCTGTTGTGGACAGGCGGTGGACATCCCTCTGGTGGACAGTGGAAAGGACATCCCTGTGTTGGACAGTAGAGAGGACATCCCTGTGGTGAACAGTGGGAAGGACATCCCTGTTGTAGACATGGCAAGGACATAACAGTGGTGGACAGTTGGGAGGATTTCACTGTGATGGAAAGTGAGGAGGATGACCCTGTTGTTTACAGTGGGAAGGACTACACTGTGTTTGATAATTGGGAGGACATCCATGTTGTGGACACTTGGGAGGATGTCCCTGTGTTGGAGACTTGAGAGGATTTAACTGTGGTGGACAATTTGGATGACGGCCTTGTGGACAGTTTGGACAATGCTCCTGTGGTCCACAAGAGAATGTCACTTTAGTTGACAGTGAGAAGGATATCCTTGTAGTGGGGAGTGCAGAAGACATCTCTGGGGTGGACAGTGGTTAGAGCATCCCTGTTGTGCACAGGAGGATGTCCCTGTGGTGTACAGTGGGACAGACATCCCTGTGGTGGTCAGTGAAGAGGACTTCTCTGTGGTGGACCTTTGAAATGACACCCTTGTTGGCAGTGGGAAGGAAGTCCCTTTGGAGGACAGTGGGGAGGACATCCCTGTGGTGGAGAGGCAGAAGAATGTCCCTGTGATGGAAAGAGTGGAGGAACTCTTTGTGGTGGAGAGTGGGTAGGATGTACTTGTGGTTTACACTGCGGAGCATATTCATGTGGTGAACGGCATTGAGGACATCCCTGTAGTGCATATTGTTGAGGACAACCATGTTGTGGACAGTGGTTAAGGATGTCCTGGTAGTACACAGGAGGATGTAACTGTGGTGGAGAGTGGGAAGTACATCAGTTTGGTGGACCGTGGAAAGGACGTCCCTGTGGTGGACAGTTGGGAGGACTTCCCTGTGGTGGACAGTGGGGATGACTTTTCTTTTGTGGACAGTGGGATGGATGTCTCTGTGGCGGAATGTGGGGAGGACATCCCTTTGGTGGACAGTGGTGAGGACGATTCTGTGGTGGAAAGTGGGCAGAATGTCCCTGTGGTGGACAGCAGGGAGGACATCTCTGTGGTCTACAATGGGAAAGACATCTCTGTTGTGGACAGTGGAAAGAATATTCCTGTGGTGCACAGTTGTGAGGATGTCCCTGTTGTTAATAGGAGTATGTCCCTGTGGTGCAAAGTGAGGAGGATGTTTCTTTGGTGGACAGTTGGAAATACGTCCATGTGGTGGACTGGGGGGACGTCCACTCTGTAATATCTGTAGGATATCCCTGTTTTGCACATAGGTCAGGATGTCCCTGTTGTGCACAGGAGGATGTCCCTGTGGTGAACTGTGGAAAGGACGTCACTGTGCTGGACATTGGTGAAGATGACCCTGTGGTGGACAGTTTTATGGATGTCCTTGTGCTACACAGGAGGACATCCCTGTGGTGGACAGTGGGGAGGACCTCACTCTGATGGACAGTGGGGAGGAAATCCCTGTGGTTGACAGTTGGGTGGACCTCCCTGTGGTGGACAGTGTGTAGAACGTCCCTGTAGTGGACAATGGGGAGGATATCCCTGTGCAAAACTGTGGGAATAATGTAGATTTTTGGACAGTGAAAGGATGTCCATCTTGTGGACAAGGGGAGTATGTCACTATGGTGGACAATGGGGAGGACCTCCCTGAGGTGGACATGGGTAGGATGTCTCTGTTGTGAACAGTGGAGAGGACATCTCTATGGTGGACTGTGGGAAGCATGTTCCTGTAGTGGACAGCGGAAAGGACTTCTCTGTCGTGTACAATGGGAAGGACGTTCCTCTGGTGGACAGTGGAGAGGATGTACCTGTGGTGGACAGTGGAAAGCACGTTCTATGGTGGAGAGTAGGAAGACTGTCCCTGTGGAGGAGAGAAGGGAAGACCTCTCTGTGGTGGACAATGCAAAGTATGTCTTTGTGGTGCACAGTGGTGAGGACATCCCTCGTGTGCACAGGAGGCTGTCCTTGAGGTGGACAGTGGTGAGGACCACACTCCGGTGGACTGTGGGGTAGGACGTCCCTGTGGTAGACTGTGGGAAGGACGTCCATGTGGTGGACAGTGGGGAAGATGTCTGTGTTGTGGACAGTGGGAAGGACGTTGCTGTGGTGGACTGTGGGGGGAGGAACTCTTTAGGGCAGACAGTTGTGAGGATGTCCCTGTGGTGGACAGTGGGTAGGACCTTTCTGTTGTGGATAGTGGGATGGACGTCCTTGTCGAGGAGAGTGGGGAGTACTTCCCTGTTGTGTACAGTGGGATGGATGTTTTTGTAGTGAAGAGTTGGGAACATATTTGTGTGGTGGACCGTTAGGAAGATGTTCCTGTGGTAAACAGTGTGAAGGAAGTCCTTTTTGTGGACAGCAAAAGGATGTCCCTGTGGTGGACAATGGGAAGGACGTCCCTGTTGTGGACAGTGGAGAGGACTTCCCTTTGGTGGAAAGTAGGTAGTACGTTCCTGTGGTGGACAGCTGGGAGGACGTCTGTTGGTGGACAGTGGTGAGGATGTTTCTCTGGTGCAAAGGAGAATGTCCCTTTGGTGGACATTGGGAATGATGTCCCTGTCGTGGAGAGTGTTGAGAACATCTCTGGGGTAGACAGTGTTGAGGACATCCATGGTGTGCACAGGAGGATTTTCTTGTGGTGCACAAGGATGAGGACATCCCAGTTGGTCACTGGAGGATGTCCTTGTGGTGCACAGTGGGGAGGATGTCCTTGTGGTGAACATTGAGAAGAAGTTCCCTGTGGTGGTGGGAGTGTGTGGAAGGAGATCTCTGGGTAGACAGTGGGAGGGACATCCCTGGTGTGGGCACTGGGAAGAATGTCTTGTGTGCGACAGTGGTGAGGACATTTCTTGTGGAACATTGGAGGATTGTCCTGGGTGGATGTGTGGAGGGTCTCTGGGTAGACGTGGTGAGACATCCTGTGTGAAGAAGATTTCCTGTGGCCAAGATGAGACATCACTGGATGTCCTGTGGTGCACAGTGGAGGATTCCTTGTGGTGAAAAGTGAGAAGGATGTCCCTGTGGTGGAAGCTGGAGGACCTCTCTGGAGGGTGGACAGTAGGAAGGACCTCCCTGTGATAGACAGTGGGTAGGACGTCCATGTGTTTGACAGTGGGGAGGACATACCTGTTTTGGACATTGGGGAGGACGTTACGGTTGTGGACAGTGGGAAGGCATCCATGTGGTGTACAGCAGGGAGGAACTCTCTGTGGTTGACTGTGGGAAAGATGTCCCAGTGATGGACAGTGATGAGAACGTTTCTGTGGTGAACAGTGGATTGGATGTTTTTGTGCTAGACAGTGTGGTGGAAATGCCTGTTGTAGATAGTTAAGAGGACCTCCCTCTGGTGGTCAGTGGGAAGGACGTCCCTTTAGTGGAGAGTGGGGAAGATGTTTCTGTGGTGGAGAGTGATGAGGACGTCCCTCTGGTGGACAGTGGTGAGGATTTTCCTCTGATGGATACTGTGGAGAAAGTTTCTGTGGATGTCAGTAAAAAGGACATCCCTGAGGTGTACAGTGGAGAGTACTTACCTGTTTTATATAGTAAGGAGGACATCCCTGTGGTGGACATTGGTGAGGATGACCATGTGATGGAAAGTGGTAAGGATGCCCTTGTGGTGGACAGCAGGGAGGACCTCACTTTGGTGGACAGTAGGAAGAATGTCCCTGTGGTGGACAATGCAAAGTATGTCCCTGTGGTGCACAGTGGTGAGGTCATCCCTGTTGTGCAGAGGAGGATGTCCTTCTCATGCACAGTGGGGAGAACAACACTCTGGTGTACTGTGGGGTAGGACATCCCTGTGGTGGACAGTCGGAAGGACATCCGTGTGGTGGACTGTGGGGAAGATGTCTGTGTTTTGGACAGTGGGAAGGATGTCCCTTTGTTGGACAGTGGGAAGGATGTCCCTGTGGTGGAATGTTGGTAGGAACTCCTTGGGGTGGACAGTTGGGAGGATGTCTCTGTGGTGGGTAGTGGGTAGGACATTTCTGTTTTGGACAGTTGGATGGACATCCTTTTGGAGGGCAGTGGGAAGGATGTCCCTGTTGTGTACAGTGGAATTGATGTTTCTGTAGTGGACAGTTGGGAACATATTTGTGTGGTGGACAGTTAGGAAGACGTCCCTGTGGTAAACAGTGGGAAGGAATTTCTTTTTGTGGACAGTGAAAGGATGTCCATTTGGTAGGCAATGGGAAGGATGTCCCTGTTGTAGACAGTGGGGAGGTTCTCCCTGTGGTGGACAGTAAGTAGGACGTCCCTGGGGTGGACTATGGGGAGGACATTTCTGTTTTGGACAACTGAGAGCACATTACTGTGGTAGACAGTGTAAAGGACGTCCCTGTGGTGGACACCAGGGAGGACCTCTCTCTGGTAGACAGTGATAAAGATGTCTCTGTGATAGAAAATGATGAGGATGTTTCTGTGGTGGACAGTGGAAAGGACGTCCCTGTTGTGGACAGTGTTGAGTATATCCCTGTCGTGGATATTGGGAAGGATGTCCCTGTGGTTAACAGTGGAAAGGATGTTTCTGTGGTGGACAGTGGAGAGGACCTCCTCATGGTGGAAAGTGGAAAGAACGTCACAGTGGTGGACAGTGGTGAGGATGTTTCTGTGGTGGTCAGTGGTGAGTAAGTTTCTCTGGTGCAAAGGAAAATGTCCTTTTGTTGGACATTGGAATGTACATCTCTGTGATGGACAGTAGAGAGAAACACACTGTGGTGGACTGTGGGAAGAATATTTATGTTGTGAACAGTGGGAAAGAAGTCCCTGTTGTGGATATTGGGAAGGACCTCCTTGTGGTGAACAGTGGAAATGATATCCCTCTGATGGACAGTGGGGAGGACATCCCTGTGGTGGACAGGGGGAAGAACATCCCTGTGTGGACAGTGAAGAGGACTTTTCTGTGTTGGGTATTTGGGATGACATCCCTGTGGTGAATAGTGAGAAAGATGTTTCTTTGGTGGAAAGTGGGAAGGACATCCCTGTTATGGTCTGAGGGGAGGATATCCCTGAGGTGGACAGATGGAAGGACTACCCTGTGGTGCACAGCAGGGAGGACCTTTCTGTTTTGAATTGTGTGAAGGATATCTCTGTTGTAGACAGTGTGGAGTATATCCCTGTTGTGGACAGTGGAAAGGACATTCCTGTGGTGGACAGTAGAGAGGACTTCCCAGTGATGGACAGTGAGAAGGAGGTCCCTGTGGTGGACATTGGAAAAGAACTTCTTGTGGTGGACAGTGGGAAAGATGTCCATGTGGTTGACTATGGGGAGGTCCACTCTGTAGTGAACATTGTAGAGGAAGTCCCTGTGGTTGACAGTGGAAAGGATGTCCCTGTGGTGCACAGTGGTTAGGATGTCCCTGTGGAGGACAGTGGGTAGAACATCTTTGTGGTGGACAGTGGGAAGCACATCCCTGTTGTGTACAGTGGGGAGAATATTTCTGTTGTGGACAGTTGAAATGACGTCCCTGTGGTGGACAGTGGAGAATACCTGCCTGTTCTGGAGATGGAGAGGACCTCCCTGTGGTAGACAGTGGATAGGACATCCCTGTGTTGGACAGTGGGCAGTATGTTCCTGTGGTGGACACTGGGGAGGACGTCCCTGTGGTGGACTGTGGAAAGAACATCCCTTTTGTGAACAGTTGGGAGGACATCCCTCTGGTGGACAGTGGAAAGGACATCACTTTGATGGACAGTAGAGAGGACCTCCCTCTGGTGGACAGTGGGAAGTTGGTCCCTGTCTTGGACAGTGGGAAGGATATTTATGTAGTGGACTGTGGGAAGAACATCTCTGTTGTGGACATTGGGAAAGACCTCCTTGTGGTGAACAGTGGGAAGAATGTCCCTCTTGTGGACAGACGGGAGGACATCACTTAGGTGGACAGTGGGATTGACATCCCTGTGGTGGACAGTGTGAAGGACATCCCTGTTGTGGACAGTGGGTCAATGTCACTGGTTTGGAGTGTGGTAATGACATCCCTCTGCTGGACATTAGAGAGGACCTTTTAGTGGTGAACAGTGCGAAGAAGTTCCATGTGTTGGACATTGGGGAGGACATTTATTTTGTGGATTGTGGGAAGGATGTCCATGTTGTGGACATTGGGAAGGACCTCCGTGTGGTGAACAATACGAAGCATGTTCCTCTCATGGACAGTGGTGAAAAAAACTTCATGTGATGGACAGTGGGAAGGATGTCTCTGTGGTGGACAAAGAGAGGACATCATTTAGTAGACATTGGGAAGCACGTTCCAGTTGTGGACACCAGGGTGTTCCTTTCTGTGGTGGACAGTGGGAAGGACATGCCTGTTGTGGACAGTGCGGAGGATGTCCCTTTGGTTGACAGTAGAAAGGACATCCCTTTGGTGGACAGTAGAGAGGACTTCCCTGTGATGGACAGTGGGAAGGAGGTCCCTGTGGTGGACCATGGAAATGACATGCCTGTTGTGGATAGGGCGAAAGACATTCCTGTGGTAGACAGTGGAAGGGACATACCTGTGGTGGACAGTAGAGAGGACTTCCCTGTGGTGGACTGTGAGAGGGATGTTCCTGTAGTGGAGAGTGAAAAGGACATGCCTGTTCTGAACAGTGCAGAGTATATACCTGTGGTGAAAAGTGGGAAGGACATCCCTGTTATGGTCTGAGGGGAGGATATCACTGAGGTGGACAGAGGGAAGGACATCCCTGTGGGGGACAGCAGGGAGCACCTTTTGGTTTTGAATTGTAGGAAGGACATATCTTTTGTAGACAGTGGGGAGGATATCCCTGTGTTGGACAGTGGGGAGGATTTCACTGTGGTGGACAGTGGGGAGGATGTTACTATGGTGCACTGGAGAACATCCTTGTGGTGCATAGTCAGAAGGATGTCCATATGGTGGATAGTGCAGAGGACATCACTGTGGTGGACAGTGGTTATGACATCCCTGTTGTGCCCAGTGGGGAGGATGTCCCTGTTGTTTACAGTGGGAAGGACTTCACTGTTTTTGATAGTTTGGAGGACATCCATGTTGTGGACAGTTGGGAGGATGTTTCTGTGTAGGAGAGTTGAGAGGATTTAACTGTGGTGGACAGTGTGGATGACGGCCTTTTGGACAGTAAGTACAATACTCCTGTGGTGCACAAGAGAATGTCTCTTTGGTGTACAGTGAGAAGGATGTCCTTGTAGTGTGGAGTGCAGAAGACATCTCTGGGGTGTACAGTGGTAAGAACATCCCTGTTGAGCACAGGAAGATGTTCGTGTGGTGTACAGTGGGAAGGACATCCCTGTGGTGGACAGTGAAGAGGACTTCCCTGTGGAGGACCATTGCAATGACTTCCTTGTTGTCGACAGTGGGAAGGACATCACTTTGGGGAACAGTGGGGAGGACATCACTGTGGTGGACAGGCAGAAGAATGTCCATGTGGTGGACAGAGGGGAGGACCTCCCTGTGGTGGACAGTGGGTAGGATGTCCCTGTGTTTTACAGTGCGGAGGATATTTGTGTAGTGGACAGCGGTAAGGACTTCCCTGTAGTGCATATTGTTGAGGACAACCATGTTGTGGACAATGGTAAGGATGTCTTTGTAGTACACAGGAGGATGTCCCTGTGGTAGACAGTGGGAAGGACATCTCTTTGGTGGAATGTAGAAAGGACATCCCTGTGGTGGACAGTTGGGAGGACCTCCCTGTGGTGGTCATTGGGGAAGACATTTCTGTTGTGGACAGTGGGATGGACGTCTCTGTGGTGGAATGTGGGGAGGACATCCCTTTGGTGGACAGTTGGGAGGACATTTCTGTGGTGGAAAGTAGGAAGAATGTCCCTGTGTTGGACAGCAGGGAGGATATCTCTGTGGTCTACAGTGGGAAGGACATCTCTGTTGTGGACAGTGGAAAAAACATTCCTGTGGTGCACAGTTGGGAGGATGTCCCTTTTGTGCATAGGACGATGTCCCTGTGGTGCAAATCGAGGAGGATGTTTCTTTGGTGGATAGTGGGAAAGACGTCCATGTGGTGGACTGTGTGGCAGTCCAGTCTGTAGTGAACATTGGGGAGGATGTCCCTGTGGTGGACAGTGGAAAGGATGTCCCTGTGGTGCACATTGGTCAGGATGTCCCTGTTCTGCACAGGAGGATGTCCTTGTGGTGAACAGTGGGAAGAACATCACTGCTCTGGACATTGGTGAAGATGACCCTGTGGTGGACAGTTTTATGGATGTCCTTGTGCTACACAGGAGGACATCCCTGAGGTGGACAGTGGTGAGGAACTCTCTCTGATTGACAATGAGAGGAAATCCCTGTGGTGGACAGTTGGGTGGACCTCCCTGTGTTGGACAGTGTGTAGAACCTCCCTGTAGTGGACAGTGGGAGGACATCCCTGTGCTAAACTGTGGGAATAATGTCCTTTTTGTGGATAGTGGAAGGATGTACATGTTGTGTTCAAGGGGAGTACATCCCTATGGTGGAAATGGAGACGACCTCACTGTGGTGGACATGGGTAGGATGTCTCTGTGATGGACAGTGGGGAGGATATACCTGTTTAAAGTGGGGAGGACAAGCTTTTGGTGGACAGTGGGGAGGACATCTCTGTGGTGGACAGTAGGAAGAATGTCCCTGTAGTGGACAAGGGAAAGGACCTCTCTGTGATGTACAATGGGAAGGACGTCCTTCTGGTGGACAGTGGAGAGGATGTGCCTGTAGTGGACAGTAGAAAGGATGTTCTATGGTGGATAGTGGGAAGACTGTCCCTGTGGTGGAGAGCAGGAGGACCTCTCTGTGGTAGACAGTGGGAATGACATTCCTGTTGTGGACAGTAAAAGGATGTCCCTTTTGTGTACATTGGAGAAGATGTCCCTCTGGTGAACTGTGGGAAGGACATCCCTGTGGTGGACAGTGGTGAGGACGACCCTGTGGAATACAGTGGTAAGGATGCCCCTGTGTTGGACAGCAGGGAGGACCTCACTATGGTGGACAGGGGGAATGATATCCTTGTGGTGCAAAATGGTGAGGACATCCCTGTTGTGCACAGGAGGATGTCCTTGTGGTGGACAATGGGGAGGACCCCACTCTGGTGGGCTGTGGGGAAGGACATCCCTGTGGTGGAGAGTGGGAAGGACATCCATGTGGTGGACAGTGGTGAAGATGTCTGTGTTGTGGACAGTGGGAAAGATGTCCCTTTGGTGGACTGTTGGGGGCTGACTTTTAGCAGAAAGTGGCTATCAGCTTTGCAGCCATCTTGAGCCATACACCCTGACATGAGACTTGGATTACAATAGCCTACAACAGCTGAGCACACTCTGATAATCTTGGTTTAGATACCTTGGGCGTGTGAGATTAAAGGTGTGTGAGATTAAAGGTGTGAAACTTAAGTGTGTGACTTAAGAGTGACCTAGAGATCAGATTTAGAGACAAGACCTAAGGGCATGATTAAAGGTGTGACCAAAAGATATGGCTTAGAAGTGAGACATAAAAGGCAGAGGCAGATGACAGAGAATTAGACATTAGGGAGACACTGCAGAGAAACACAGAGAAGCAGGCACTTGGGAGAGAACTTGGAAGAAGTAACTTGGAACTTGGAGGCACTAGGAACTAGGAACTAGGAACTTAAGACTTGGGACTTAGACCAGGAAGAGAGACTGAAGAATAAACAGGATTGAATCATACTCTGTCTGGTCTTCATTCTTCGAGTCCTCACTCTCTCTCTTGCTGAACCCTGACCCGCAGACCGGAGCGGCAGCTTGGACCGAGATACAGTGGCCACCAAACGTGGGGCAGCCCGGGCCTCAATATTTTGCTCAGGCCGCGACATTTTTTGGCACCCGAACGTGGGACTAGTGTGGTTCCCAACATTTTTTGGCTGCCCAAAGTGGGCCAGCGTAGGCCCCAACATTTTATGGTGCCCAACGTGGGGCTAGTGCAGTCCTCAACAGTGGACAGTGGGAAGGACGTCCCTGTGGTGGACTGTGGGGGAGGAACTCCTTGGGGTGGAATGTTTGGAGGATGTCACTGTGGTGGATAGTGTGTAGGACCTTTCTGTTGTGGACAGTGATATTGCCGTCCTTGTGGAGTACAGTGGGGAGTACATCCCTGTTGTGTACAGTGGGATGGATGTTTCTGTAGTGTACAGTTGGGAACATATTTGGGTGGTGAATAGTTAGAAAGATGTCTGTGTGGTAAACTGTAGGAAGGAAGTCTGTTTTGTGGACACCGAAAGTATATCTATGTGGTGGACAATGGGAAGGACGTCCCTGTTGTAGACAGATGGTAGGTTCTCCCTCTGGTGGACAGTAAGTAGGATGTCCCTGTGGTGGACAGTGGTAAAGATGTCCCTGTGATAAACAGTGATGAGGATGTTTCTGTGGTGAACAGTGGAAAGGACGTCCCTGTTTTAGACAGTGGTGAGGACCTCCCTGTCAAGGATATTGGGAAGGACGTCCCTGTGGTTAATTGTGGAAAGGATATTTCTGTGGTGGACAGTGGAGAAGACCTCCTCATGGTGGAAAGTGGAAAAGACGTCACAGTGGTGGACAGTGGTGGGGACGTTTCTCTGGTGCAAAGGAAAACGTCCCTTTGTTGGACAGTGGAAAGTACATCTCTGTGGTTGACAATAAGAGAAACACACTGTTGTGGAAAGTGTGAAGAACATTTATGTTGTGGACAGTGGGAAGGAAGTCCCTGTTCTTGATATTGGGAAGGACTTCATTGTGGTGAACAGTGGGAATGATATCCCTCTGATGGACAGTGGGGAGGACATCCCTGTGGTGGACAGGGGAAAGGACATCCCTGTGGTGGAAGTAAAGAGGATTTTCTGTGTTGGACATTTGGGATGACATCCCTGTGGTGAATAGTGGGAAAGATGTTTCTTTGGTGGATAGTGGGGAGGATATCCCTGTTGTGCAAAGGAAAATGTCCCTGTTGTGCAAAGTGAATAGGATGTCCCAGTGGTGAACAGTGAAAAGGATGTCACTGTGGTGGACAGTGGTGAGGATATCCCTGTTGTGCACAGGAAAATGTCCCTCTTGTGCAAAGTGGGTAGGATATCCCAGTGGTGGGCAGTGAAAAGGATGTCACTGTGATCGACAATTTGGAGGATGTCCCTGTGGTGGACAGTGGAAAGGATGTCCGTTTGGTGGACAACAGGGAAGTCTTCTTTATGGTGGACTGTATAAAACACGTCCTTGTTGTGGTCAGTGAGGAGGATGTCCCAGTGATGGACAGTGGGGAGGATGTCTCTGTGGTGGATAGTTGAAAGATGTACCTTTGGTGGACAGTGGGAAGGACGTCCCTTTGCAGGACAGTTCAAAGAACGTCCCTATTGTAGACAGTGTGTAAGATGTACCTGTGGAGGGCAGTGTGTAGACAGTCTTTGTGGTGAACTGTGAAAAGGATGTCCTGTGGTGGACAGTGGGGTGGACATTTCTGTGGTAAACAGTGGTCAGAATGTTTCAGTGGTGCACAGGAGAACGTCTCTTTGGTGGTCCGTTGGAAGGATGTCCCTGTTGTGGAGAGTGCAGAGGACATTTCTGGGCTGGACAGTGGTGAGGACATCCCTGTTGTGCACTGGAATATGTCCCTGTGGTGCACAGTAGGAAGGATGTCCCTGTCTTGAATAGTGGGAAAGAACACCCCAGTGGTGGACATTGATGAGTACAACCCTGTGGTGGAGAGTGGAGAAACATCGCTGTGTTTGACAGTGGGGTTTACGTCTCTGTTGTAGAGAGGGAAGGATGACACTGTGATGGACAATTTGGATGATGTCCCTGTGGTGGACAGTGGGAAGGATGTCCCCTTGATGGACAGTGGGAAGGACATCCCTGTGGTAGACAGTGGTGAGGACGTCCATGTGATGGACAGTAGGAAGGATGTTCTGTGATGAACAGTTGGAAGAATATCCCTGTGGTGGACAATGCAAATTATGACCCTGTGGTGCACAGTGGTGAGGACATCCCTGTTGTGCACAGGAGGATGACCTTGTGGTATACAGTGTGGAGGACCACACTCTGATAGACTGTGGGGTAGGATGTCCCTTTGGTGGACAGTGGGAAGGACTTCCTTTGGTGGACAACAAAGGACTATTCTATGGTGGACTGTATGAAGGACGTCCTTGTAGTGGTCAGTGGGGAGTATGTTTCTATGGTGGACATTGGGAAGAAAATTTATGTGGTGGACAGTTGAAATGACATCCCTGTGGTGGACAGTTGAGAGGAACTACCTGTGATGGAGATTTGGGAGGAACTACCTGTGGTAGACAGTGGGTAGGACATCACTGTGGTGGACAACAGGGAGGACTTCTCTATGGTGGACTGTATGAAAGGCATCCTTGTGGTGGTCAGTGGGGAGGATGTCCCTGTGGTGGACAGTGGGGAGAATGTCTCTGTGGTAGACAGTTGAAAGATGTACCTTTGGTGGACAGTGGGAAGAACGTCACTTTGTTGGAAAGTGGGAAGGATATCACTGTGGTAGACAGTGGGTAGGATGTCCTTGTGGAGGTCATTGGATAGAACGTCTCTGTTGAGGACAGTGGGAAGGACATCACTCTTGTCAACAGTGGGGAGAATATTTCTGTGGTGGACAGTTGAAATGACCTCCCTGTGGCGGACAGTGTATAGGACCTACCTGTGGTGGAGATTGGGGAGGACTTTGGTGTAGTAGTATGTGGGTAGGACATCCTGTGGTGGAAGTGGAAAGAAAATTCCTGTTGTGGACAGTGGGGAGGATGTCCCTGTGGTGGACAGTGGAAAGGAGGTCCCTGTGGTGGACAGTGGAAAGGACATTTGTGGACTGTGGGAAGAACATCTCTGTGGTGGAAATTGTGAAAGACCTCCTTGTGGTGAACTGTGGGAAGAATGTCTGTCTTGTGGACAGAGGGGAGGATGTCACTTAGGTGGACAGTGGGAAGGACATCACTGTGGTGGACAGTGAAGAGGACTTCCCTGTAGTGGACCATTGAAATGAAGTCCTTGTGGACGACAGTGGGAAGGACATCCCTTTGGAGGACAGTGGGGAGGACATCACTGTGGTTAACAGGCAGAAGGATGTCTCTGTGGTGGACAGAGGGGAGGATGTCCCTGTTGTTTACAGTGGGAAGGACTTCACTCTGTTTGATAGTTGGGAGGACATCCCTGTTGTGGACAGTTGGGAGGATGTCACTGTGGTGGAGAGTTGAGAGGATTTCACTGTGGAGGACAGTGGATGATGGCCTTGTGGACAGTAAGGACAATGCTCCTGTGGTGCACAAGAAAATGTCTCTTTAGTGGACAGTGAGAAGGATGTCCTTGTAGAGGGGAGTGCAGAAGACATCTCTGGGGTTGACACTGGTAAGAATATCCCTGTTGTGTACAGGAGGATATCCCTGTAGTGTACAATGGGGAGGACATCACTATGGTGGGCAGGCAGAATGATGTCCCTGTGGTGGACAGAGGGGAGTACCTCCCTGTGATGGACAGTGCGTAGGATGTCCCTGTGGTTTACAGGGCGGAGGATATTCATGTGGTGGACAGCGGTGAGGACTTCACTGTAGTGCATATTATTGAGAACAACCATGTTGTGAACAGTGGTAAGGATATCCTTGTAGTACACAGGAGGATGTCCCTGTGGTGGACAGTGGAAAGGACATCTATTTCGTGGACCGTGGAAAGGACTTCCCTGTGGTGGACATTTGGGAGGACCTCCCTGTGGTGGATATTGGGGAGGACATTTTTGTTGTGGACAGTGGGATGGACGTCTCTGTGGCGGTATGTGGGGAGGACATCCCTTTGGTAGACAGTGGGGAGGACGTTTCTGTGGTGGAACATGGGAAGAATGTCCCTGTGGTGGACAGCAGGGAGGACATCTCTGTGGTCTACAGTGGGAAGGACATCTCTGTGGTGGACAGTGGAAAGAATATTCCTGTGGTGCACAGTTGTGAGGACGTCCCTTTTGTGCATAGGAGGATGTCCCTGTGGTGCAAAGTGCTTAGGATGATTCTTTGGTGGACAGTGGGAAAGACATCCATGTGGTGGACTGTGTGGAGGTCAACTATGTTGTGAACATTGGGGAGAATGTCCCTGTGGTGGATAGTGGAAAGGATGTCCCTGTGGTGCACATTGGTCAGGATGTCCCTCTTGAGCACAGGAGGATGTTCCTGTGGTGACCTGTGGGAAGGACGTCACTGTGTTGGACATTCGTGAAGATGACCCTGTGTTGGACAGTTTTGTGGATGTCCTTGTGGTACAGAGGAGGACATCCCTGTAGTCGAAACTGGGGAGTACCTCTCTCTGATGGACAGTGGGGAGGAAATCCCTGTGGTGGACAGTTGGGTGGACGTCCCTGTGGTGAAAATTATGTAGAACATCCCTGTAGAGTACCGTAGGGAGGACATCCCTGTTCTAAACTGTGGGAATAAAGTCCTTTTGTGGACAGTGGAAGGACGTCCATGTTGTGGACAAGCGGTGTATGCCCCAATGGTGGACAGTGGGGAGGACCTCTCTGTGGTGGACATAAGTAGGATGTCCCTGTGGTGGACAGTGGGGAGGACATCCCTGTTTGGTAAGTGGGGAGGCCATCCTTGTGGTGAACAGTGGGAATGATATCCCTCTGATGGACAGTGGGGAGGACATCCCTGTGGTGGACAGGGGGAAGGACATCCCTGTGGTGGAAGGGAAGAGGATTTTCTGTGTTGGACGTTTGGGATGACATCCCTGTGGTGAATAGTGGGAAAGATGTTTCTTTGGTGGATAGTGGGGAGGATGTCCCAGTTGTGGAGAGTGCAGAGGACATCTCTGGGGTTGAGAGTGTTGCTGACATCCCTGGTGCACAGAAGTGAGTATATCCCTGTTGTGCAAAGGAAAATGTCCCTGTTGTGCAAAGTGGTTAGATTGTCCCAGTGGTGAACAGTGAAAAGGAAGTCACTGTGGTGAACAATTTGGTGGATGTCCCTGTTGTGGACAGTGGGAAGGACATCCCTGTGTTGGACAGTGAAGTGGACTTCTCTGTGGTGGACCATTGAAATGGTGTTTTTGTGGTCGACAGTGGGAAGGATGTCCCTTCGGAGAACAGTGGGAGGACATCACTGTGGTGGACATGCAGAAGTATGTCCATGTGGTGGATAGATGGGAGGACCTCCCTGTGGTGGACAGTGGGTAGGATGTCCCTGTGGTTTACAGTGCAGAGGATATTTGGGTGGTGGACTGTGGTGAGGACTTCCCTGTAGTGCATATTGTTGACAGTGGTAAGGATGTCCTTGTAGTACACAGGAGGATATCCCTGTGGTGGACAATGAGAAGGACGTCCCTGTTGTAGACAGTGGGGAGGTTCTCCCTGTGTTGGACAGTAAGTAGGACATCCCTGTGGTGGACAGTGGGAAGGACATTTCTGTTTTGGACAACTGAGAGGACGTTACTGTGGTGGACAGTGTGAAGGACGTCTTTCTAGTGGACAGAAGGGAGGACCTCTCTGTGGTGGACAGTGGTCAAGATGTCCCTGTGATAGACAGTGATGAGGATGTTTCTGTGGTGGACTGTGGAAAGGACGTCACTGTTGTGGACTGTGGGGAGGACCTCCCTGTTGTGGATATTGGGAATGATGTCCCTGTGGTAAACAGTGGAAAGGATGTTTCTGTGGTGGACAGTGGAGAGGAGTTCCTCATGGTGGAATATGGAAAGGACATCACAGTGGTGGACAGTGGTGAGGACGTTTGGTGGTGGACAGTGGTGAGGAAGTTTCTCTGGTGCAAAGGAAAATGTCCCTTTGGTGGACAGTGGAAAGTACATCTCTGTGGACGACAGTAGAGAGAAACACTCTGTGGTGGACAGTGGGAAGAACATTTATGTTTTGGACAGTGGGAAGGAAGTCCCTGTTGTCGATATTGAGAAGGACCTCCTTATGGAGAACAGTAGGAAAGATATCCCTCTGGTGGGAAATGGGGAGGACATCCCTGTGGTGGACAGTGAAGAGGACTTTTCTGTGTTTGACATTTGGGATGACATCCCAGTGGTGAATAGTGGGAAAGATGTTTCTTTGGTAGATAGTGGGGAGGATGTCCCTGTCGTGGAGTGTGCAGAGGAAATCTCTGGGGTGGACATTGTTGCTGACATCCCTGGTGTGCAAAGGACGATGTCCCTGTGGTGCACAGTGGTTAGGATATCTCTGTTGTTCACAGGAAAATGTTCGTGTTGTGCAAAGTGTGTAGGATGTCACAGTGGTGAACAGTTAAATGGATGTCACTCTGGTGGACAATTTGGAGGCTGTCCCTGTGTTGGACAGTGGGAAGGACATCCCTTTGGTGGACAACAGGGAGGACTTCTCTATGGTGGACTGTATGAAGGACGTCCTTGTGGTGGTCAGTGGAGAGGACCTCCCTGTGCTGGACAGTGGGGAGGAAATTTCTGTGGTGGACAGTTGAAATGACATTCCTGTAGTGGACAATGTAGAGGATCTACCTGTGGTGGAGATTAGGGAGGACCTCCCTGTGGTAGACAATGGGTAGTACATCCCTGTCGTGGACAGTGGGTAGTACTTTCCTGTGGTGAACCCTGGGGAGGACGTCCCTGTGGTGGACAGTGGAAAGGACATCACTTTGATGGACAGTAAAGAGGACCTTCCTGTGGTGGACAGTGGGAAGGAGGTCTCTGAGGTGGACAGTGGGAAGGAAATTAATGTTGTGGATTGTGGCAAGAACATCTCTGTTGTGCACATTGGGAAAGTCCTCTTTGTGGTGAACTGTGGGAAGAATGTCCTTCTTGTGAACAGAGGGGAGGATGTCACTTATGTAGACAGTGGGAAGGATATACCTGTGGTGGAAAGTGGGGAGGACCGTTCTGTAGTGGACTGTAGGAAGGACATCCCTGTTTTGGATTGTGGGAAGGACGTCCATGTTGTGGACATTGGGAAGGACCTCCGTGTGGTGGACAGTGGGAAGCATGTCCCTCTCATGGACAGTGGGGAGAAACACCATGTTTTGGACAGTGGGAAAGACGTCTCTGTAGTGGACATAGGAGAGGACATCATTTAGTGGACGTTGCGAAGTACGTTCCTATTGTGGACAGCAGGTTGTACCAATCTGTGGTGGACAGTGAGAAGGACATGCCTGTTGTGAACAGTGTTGAGGATGTCCTTTTGGTGGACAGTGGAAAGGACATCCCTATGGTGGACAGTAGTTAGAACTTCCCTGTGGTGGACAGTGGGAATCAGGGCTCGTTGGTGCACGATGGAAAGAACATGCCTGTTGTGGACAGTGCGGAGGACATCCCTGTTCTGGACAGTGGAAAGACATACCTGTGGTGGCCAGTAGAGAGAACTTCCCTGTGGTGGATAGTGAGAAGGAGGTCCCTGTGGTGGACATTGGAAGGACATATATGTTGTAGACTGTGGGAAGGACGTCCCTGTTCTGGACATTGGGAAAGAGCTCCTTGTGGTGAACAGTAGGAAGGATGTCCCTCTGGTGGACATTGATGAGGAAATCCCTGTGCTGGACATTGCGAAGAATGTTCCTGTAGTGGAGAAAGAAGAGGCCGTCACTTAGGTGGACAGTGGTAAGGACATCCCTCTGGTGGATAGTAGAGAGGACCTCTCTGTGGTGAACAGTGGGAAGAAGGTCCCTGTGGTAGAGAGTGGGAAGGACATTTATGTTGTGGATTGTGGGAAAGACGTACATGTCGTGGACATTGGGAAGGACCTCCGTGTGTTCTACAGTGGCAAACATGTCCCTCTCATGAACAGTGGGGAGGACCACCATGTGATGGGCAGTGGGAAGGACGTCCCTGTGGTGGATAGAGGAAAGGACATCATTGAGGTGGATATTAGGAAGTACACTCCTGTTGTGGACAGCAGGGTGTACCTTTCTGTGGTGGACAGTGAGAAGGACATGCCTGTTGTGGACAGTGTGGTGGACATCCCTGTTGTGGACAGTGGAAAGGACATCCCTGTGGTTGACAGTAGAGAGGACTTCCCTGTGGTGTACAGTGGGAAAGAAGTCCCTGCGGTGGAGAGTGAAAAGGACCATGTGTTGGACAGTGGGGAGGACACTTATGTGGTTGATTGTGGGAGGGACGTCCATGTTGTTGACATTGGGAAGGACCTCCATGTGGTGGACAGTGGGAAGGATGTCTCTCTGGTGGACATAGGAGAGGACATCATTTAGTGGACATTGGGATGTACATTCCTGTTGTGGACAGTAGGGTGTACCTTTCTGTGATGGACAGTGGGAAGGACATGCCTGTTGTGGACAGTGTGGAGGATGTCCCTTTGGTGGACAGTGGAAAAGATATCCCTGTGGTGAACTGTGAGAAGGAGGTCCCTGTGGTGGACATTGGAAGGACATATATATTGTGGACTATGGGAAGGACATCACTGTTGTGGATATTCGGATAGAACTCCTTGTGGTGAACAGTGGGAAAAATGTCCCTGTGGTCGAAAGCGGGAAGGTCGTCAATTAGGTGGACAGTGGTAAGGACAACACTGTGTTGGATAGTAGAGAGGACCTCTCTGTGGTGAACTGTGGGAAGAAGGTCCCTGTGGTGGACAGTGTGAAGGACATTTATGTTGTGGATTGTGGGAAGGACGTACATGTTGTGGACATTGGGAAGTACCTCCGTGTGTTCTACAGTGGCAGTATGTCCCTCTGGTAGACAGTGGGGAGCACCACCATGTGGTGGACAGTGGGAAGGACGTCCCTGTGGTGGAACCTGGAAAGGACATCCCTGTGGTGGACAGCAGGGAAGACTTTTCTGTTTTGAATTTTGGGAAGGACCTCCCTGTTGAAGACAGAAGGAAGGACATCTTTGAGGTGGACATTAGGAAGAACGTTCCTGTTGTGGACAGCAGGGTGTACATTTCTGTGGTAGACAGTGAGATGGACATGCCTGTTGTGGACAGTGCAGTGGACATCCCTGTGGTGGAACCTGGAAAGGACATCCCCGTGGTGGACAGTAGAGAGGACTTCCATGTGTGGACAGTGGGATGGAGGTCACTGTGGTGGAGAGTGAAAAGGACATGCCTGATGTGGACAGTGTGAAGGACATTCCTGTGGTGAACAGTGGAAATGACATCCCTGTTGTGGACAGTAGAGAGTACTTTCTTGTGGTGGACAGTGAAAGGGAGGTCTGTGTGGTGGACATTTAAAAGACATATATAGTGTGGACTGTGGGAAGGAAATCCCTGTTTTTGACACTGGGAAAGAAATTTTGGTGGACTGTGGGAAGGATGAACCTTTTATGGACAGTGGGGAGGACATCACTGTGGTAGGAAGTGGGAAGGACTTCCCTGATATGGTCTGAGGGGAGAATATCACTGAGATGGACAGAGGGAAGGACGTCCCTGTGGTGGACAGCAGGGAAGACCATTCTGTTTTGAATTGTGGGAAGGACATCCCTGTTGAAGACAGAAGGAAGGACATCCTGGTGGTGGACAGTGGGGAGGATGTTACTGTGGTGCACTGGAGAACGTCCTTGTTTAGCATAGACAGAAGGATGTCCATATGGTGGAGAGTGTGGAGGACATCTCTGTGGTGGACAGTGGTTAGGACATCCCTATTGTGCCCAGTGGGGAGGATGTCCCTGTGGTGGACAGTAGGTAGGATCTTTCTGTTGTGGAAAGTAGGATTGACTTACTTGTGGAGGACAGTGGGGAGTATATCCCTGTTTTGAACAGTGGGATAGATGTTCCTGTAGTGGACAGTTGGGAACATATTTGTGTGGTGGACAGTTCGGACGATGTCCCTGTGGTAAACAGTGGGAAGGAAGTCCTTTTTGTAGACAGTGAAAGCATGTCCATGTTGTGGACAATGGGAAAGACATCCCTGTTGTGGACAGTGGGGAGGACATCCCTTTGGTGGACAGCAGGGAGGACCCCTCTGTGGTGGACATTGTTAAAGCTGTCCCTGTGATAGACAGTAATGAGGATGTTTCTGTGGTGGACAGTGGAAAAGATGTCCCTGTTATGGACAGTGGTGAGGAACTCCCTGTTGTGGATATTGGGAATGATGTCCCTGTGGTGAACAGTGGAAAGGTTGTTTCTGTGATGGACAGTGGAGAGGACCTCCTCATAATGGAAAGTGGAAAGGACGTCATGGTGGTGGACTGTGGTGAGGACGTTTCTGTGGTGGACCGTGGTGAGCAAGTTTCTCTGGTGAAAAGGAAAACGTCCCTTTGTTGGACAGTGGAAAGTACATCTCTGTGGTGGACAGTAGAGAGAAACACTGTGGTGGAGAGTGGGAAGAACATTTATGTTGTGGACAGTGGGAAGGAAGTCCTTGTTGTTGATATTGGGAATAACCTCCTTGTGGTGAACAGTGGGAAGGATATCTCTCTGGTGAACAGTGGGGAGGACATCCCAGTGGTGGACAGGGGGAAGGACATCTCTGTGGTGGACAGTGAAGAGGACTTTTCTGTGTTGGACATTTGGGATGACATCCCTGTGGTGAATAGTGGGAAAGACGTTTCTTTGGTGGAATTTGGGGAGGATGTTCCTGTCATGGAGAGTTCAGAGAACATCTCTGTGTTGGAGAGTGTTGGTGACATCCCTGGTGTGCAAAGGAGGATGTCCCTGTGGTGCTCAGTGGTGAGGATATACCTGTTGTGCACAGGAAAATGTCCCTGTTGTGAAAAGTCCCACACATAAGTTGTCCACACATGTGTAGGTTGTCCCAGTGGTGAACAGTGAAAAGGATGTCACTGTGATGGACAATTTGGAGAATGTTCCTGTAGTGGACAGTGGGAAGGACGTCCCTTTGGTGGACAACAGTGAGGACTTCTCTATGCTGTAGTGTATGAAGGACGTCAGTGGGAAGGACATCCATGTGGTAGGCAGTGGTTAGGATGTCCCTGTGGATGGCTGTGGGTAGAATGTCTTCATGGTGGACAGTGGAAAGGATATTCCTGTGGTGGACAGTAGAGAGGATCTTTCTGTGGTGAACAGTGGGAAAAATGTCCCTGTGGTGGAGAGTGGGAAGGACATTTATGTTGTGGATTGTGGGAAAGACGTACATGTCGTGGACATTGGGAAGGACCTCCGTGTGTTCTACAGTGGCAAACATGTCCCTCTCATGAACAGTGGGGAGGACCACCATGTGATGGGCAGTGGGAAGGACGTCCCTGTGGTGGATAGAGGAAAGGACATCATTGAGGTGGATATTAGGAAGTACACTCCTGTTGTGGACAGCAGGGTGTACCTTTCTGTGGTGGATAGTGAGAAGGACATGCCTATTGTGGACAGTGCGGTGGACATCACTCTGGTAGACAGTGGAAAGGACATCCCTGTGGTGGACAATAGAGAGGACTTCCCTGTGGTGGACAGTGGGAAGGAGGTCCCTGTGGTGGAGTATGAAAAGGACATGCCTGTTGTGGACAGTGCGGAGGACATCCCTATGGTGAACAGTGGAAAGGACATCTCTGTGGTGGAAAGTAGAGAGGACTTCCTTGTGGTGGACAGTGGGAAGGAGGTCCCTGTGGTGGACATTTAAAGGACATATATGTTGTAGACTGTGTGAAGGACGTCCCTCTTGTGGCCATTGGGAAAGACCTTTTGGTGGACAATGTGAAGGATGACACTCTTGTGGACAGTGGGGAGGATGTCCCTGTGGTAGAAAATGGGAAGGTCATCCCTATTATGGTCTGTGCAGAGGATATCACTGAGGTGGACAGAGGGAAGAACGTCCCTGTGGTGAACAGCAGGGAGGACCTTTCTGTTTTTAATTGTGGGAAGGACATGCTGTTGTAGAAAGAAGGGGGGACTTCCCTGTGGTGGACAGTGGTGAGGACGTTTCTGTGGTGGAAAGTGGTGAGGAAGTTTCTCTGGTGCAAAGGAAAACATCCCTTTGGTGGACAGGGGAAAGCCCATCACTGTGGTGGACAGTAGAGAGAAACACACTGTGGTGGTCAGTGGGAAGAATATTTATGTTGTGGACAGTGGGAAGGAAGTCCCTGTTGTCGATATTGGGAAAAAAACTCCTTGTGGTGATCAGTGGGAAGGATATCACTCTGGTGGACATTGGGGAGGACATCCCTGTGGTGGACAGGGGGAAGGACATCCCTGTGGTGGACAGTGAAGAGTTCTTTTCTGTGTTGGATATTTGGGATGACATCCCTGTGGTGAATAGTGAAAAAAAATGTTTCTTTGTTGGATAGTGTGGAGGATGTACCTGTCACGGAGAGTGCAGAGGATATCTCTGGGGTGGAGAGTGTTGCTGCCATTACTGGTGTGCAAAGGAGGATGTCCCTGTGTTGCACAGTGTTGAGGATATCCCTGTTGTGCACAGGAAAATGTCCCTGTTGTGCAAAGTGGGTAGGATATCCCAGTGGTTAACAGTGAAAAGGATGTCACTGTGGTGGACAATTTGGAGGATGTTTCTGTGGTGGACAGTGGGAAGGAGGTCCTTGTGGTGGACATTGGTGAGGGCGCCCCTGTGTTGGACCATGTGGAAAACATCACTGTGGTGGACAGTGGGGAGGACGTCTTGTGGTGGACTTTGGTGAGGATGTTTCACTGGTACAAAGGGAACGTCCCTTTAGTGGACATTGGCAATGATGTCCCTGTTGTGGAGAGTGTGGAGGATATCTCTGGGTTAGACATTGGTGAAGACATCCCTGTTGTGCACTGGAAGGTGTCCCTGTGTTGCACATTCATGAGGACATATCTGTTGTGCATAGGAGGATTCCCTTGTGGTGCACAGTGGGAAGATGTCCGTGTAGTTTACAGTGGGAAAATGTTCCTGTGTTTGAAGGTTGTGAGGAAATTCCTGTGATGGGCTGTGGGAAGGACATCTCTGCGGTAGACATTGGTGACAGAATTTCACTGTGGTGGACAGTGGGGATGATGACCTTGTGGACAGTGGGGAGGATGTTCCTCTGGTGCACAAGAAAACTTCCCTTTGCTGGACAGTGGGAAGGATTTCCCTGGAGATGGGAGTACAGAGGACATCTCTGCGATGCATAGTGATAAGAACATTTCTGTTATGCATAGAAGAATGTCCCTGTGTTTGCACAGTGGAAAGGATGTTCCTGTGGTGAACAGTGGGAAGGATTTCACTGTGGTGGACATAAGTGAGGACAACCCTGTGGTATATAGTGGTAAGGATGTCCCTGTAGTGGACAGTAGGAAGAACATTTCTGTGGTGGACATGGGGTAGGATGCCGCTGTAATGGAAAGAGGGGAGGTATTCACTTAGGTGGTCAATGGCAAGGACATCCCTGTGGTATAGAGTGGTGAGTACTTCACTGTCGTGCACACTGAGGAGGACATCCCTGTGGATTACACTGTGGAGCACATCCGTGTGGTGGAATATGGGGAGGACCTCCCTGTGGTGGATGGTGGGGAGGACTTCCCTGTGGTGGACAGTGGAAAGGATATTTCTTTGGTTTACAGGGGGAAGGACATACATGTTGTGGACAGTGGGGAGGACCTCCCTGTGGTGGACATTAGGAAGGATGTCCCTGTGGTGGACATTAGTGAGGTCGCCCCTGTGTTGGACCATGTGGAAAACATCACTGTGGTGGACAGTGGGGAGGACATCTTTTGGTGGACTTTGGTGGACTTTTTTCATTGGTGCAAAGGAAAACGTCCCTTTGGTGGACATTGGGAATGATGTCCCTGTTGTGGAGAGTGTGGAGGATATCCCTGGGGTAGACATTGGTGAAGACATCCCTGTTGTGCACTGGAAGATGTCCCTGTGGTGCACAGTCATGAGGATGACCCTGTTTTGCACAGTAGGATGTCCCTGTTGTGCACAGTGGGGAGGAAGTTCCTGTTTTGAACAATGGGAAAGAACACCACTGTGGTGGACATTTGGGATGACATCCCTGTGGTGAATAGTGGGAAAGATGTTTCTTTAGTGGATAGTGGGGAGGATGTCCTTTTCGTGGAGAGTGCAGAGGACATGTCTGGGGTTCAGAGTGTTGCTGACATCCTGGTGTGCAAAGAAGGATGTTCCTGTGGTGCACAGTGTTTAGGATATCCCTGTTGTGCACAGGAAAATGTCCCCATTGTTCAAAGTGTGTAGGATGTCCCTGAGGTGAACAGTGAAAAGGATGTCACTGTGGTGAACAATTTGGAGGATGTCCCTGTGGTAGACAGTGGAAAGGACGTCCCTTTGGTGGACAACAGGTAGGACTTCTCTATGGTGGACTGTATGAAGGACCTCCTTGTGGTGGTCAGTTGGGAAGGTGTCCCTGTGGAGGACAGTGGGGAGGAAATCCCTGTGGTGGACAGTTGGGTGGACCTCCCTGTGGAGAAAAGTGTGTAGAACATTCCTCATGTGGACAGTGGGGAGGACATCCCTGTGATAAACTGTGAGAATAATGTCCTTTTTGTGTACAGTGGAAGGATGTCCATGTTGTGTACAACGGTAGTATGTCCATATGGTGGACATTGGGGAGGACATCCCTATGGTGGACATGTGTAGGATGTCTCGGTGGTTGACAGTGGGGAGGATATCCCTGTTTGGTAAGTGGGGAGGACATCCTTGTGGTGGACAGAGGGAAGGACATCTCTGTGGTGGACATTTGGAAGAATGTCTCAGTGGTGGACAGCGGAAAGGACACCTCTGTGGTGTACAATGGGAAGGACGTCCCTCCAGTGGACAGTGGAGAGGATGTACCTTTGGTGGACAGTGGAAAGGACGTTCTATGATGGACATTGTTAAGACTGTCCCTGTGGTGGATACCAGGGAGGACCTCTCTGTGGTGTACAGAGGGAAGGACATTCCTGTTGTGGACAGTAAAAGGATGTCCCTTTTGTGCACATTGGGGAAGACATCCCTCTGGTGAACAGTGGGAAGGACATCCCTGTGGTGGACAGTGGTGAGGAGGACCCTGTGGTGGATAGTGGTAAGGAAGCCCCTGTGGTGGACAGCAGGGAGGACCTCACTTTTGTGGAGAGTGGGAAGGGCTTTCCTGTGATGGACAATGAAAAGTATGTCCCTGTGGTGCACAGTGGTTAGGAAATCCCTGTTGTGGACAGAAGGATGTCTTTGTGGTGGACAGTGGAGACGACCACACTCTGGTGGACTGTAGGCTAGGACATTCCTGTGGTGGACAGTGGGAAGGATGTCCACATGGTGGACAGTAGGGAAGATGTCTGTGTTGTGGACAGTGGGAAGGATGTCCTTTTGGTGGACTGGGGGCAGGACGTCCCTGTGGTTGACTGTGGAAAGTACATGCCTGTTGTGGACAGGGTGGAAGACATCCATGTGGTGGACAGAGGAAAGAACATACCTGTGGTGGACAGTAGAGAGGACTTCCATGTGGCGAACAGTGAGAAGGAGGTCCCTGTGGTGGACATTGGGAAAGACCTCATTGTGGCGAACAGTGGGAAGGATGTCCATCTGGTGGACACTGGGGAGGAACTCCCTGTGGTGGACCGTGGGAGGATGTCCCTGTGGTGGAGAGAGAGGAGGTCGTCACTTAGGTGGATATTAGGAAGTACATTCATGTTGTAGACAGCAGGGTGTACCATTCTGTGATGTACAGTGGGAAGGACATATATGTTATGGACAGTGGGACAAACGTCCATGTTGTGAACATTGGGAAAGACCTCTTTGTGGTGGACAGTAGGAAGGGTGTGCCTCTGGTAGACAGTGGGGAGGACCTCCTTGTGGTGGACAGTGGGAAGGACATCCCTGTTATGTTCTGAGGAGAGGATATCACTGTGGTGGACAGTGGGAAGGACATCCTCTAGGTGTACACTGTGGAGGAACTTTCTGGTGTGAATAGTGGGAAGTACATCCCTGTTGTAAACAGTGGGGGGCATCCTGGTGGTTGACAGTGTGAAGGATTTCACTGTGATGGACAGTGGGGAGGATGTTACTGTGTTGCACTGGAGAATGTTCCTGTGGTGCATAGTTGGAAGGAAGTCCATATGGTTTAGAGTGCGGAGGACATCTCTGTGGTGGACAATGGATAGGACATCCCTGTTGTGCACAGGAGGATGTCCCTGTGATGCACAGTGGGGAGGATGTCACTTTGGTTTACAGTGGGAAGGAATTCACTGTGTTTGATAGTTGGGAGGACATCCATGTTGTGGACAGTTGGGAGGATGTCCATGTGTTGGAGAGTTGAAAGGATTTCACTGTGGTGGAGAGTGTGGAAGAAGGCATTGTGGATAGTAAGGACAATGCTCCTGTGGTGCACAAGAGAATGTATTTTTAATGGATAGTGAGATGGATAACTTTGTAGTGGGGAGTGCAGAAGACATCTCTGGGGTGGACAGTGGTAAGAACATCCCTGTTGTTCACAGGAGGATGTCGCTGTGTTGTACAGTGGGAAGGACATCCCTGTGGTGGACCGTGAAGAGGACTTCCCTGTGGTGGACCGTTGAAATGACATCCTTGTGGTCGACAGTGGGAAGGAGGTCCCTTTGCAGGACAGTGGGGAGAACATCACTGTGGTGGAAAGGCAGAAGGATGTCCCAGTTTTAGACAGAGGAAAGAACCTCCCTGTGGTGGACAGTGGTTATGATGTCCCTGAGGTTCACATTGCGGAGGATATACGTGTGGTGGATGATAGTGAGGACTTCTCTGTAGTGCATATTGTTGAGGACAACCATTTTGTTGACAGTGGTAAGGATGTCCTTGTAGTACCCAGGAGGATGTCCCTGTGGTGAACAGTGGGAAGGCCATCTGTTTGGTGGACCGTGGAATGGACATCACTGTGATAGACAGTGGGGAGGACATTTATGTTGTGGACATTGGGATGGACGTCTCTGTGGCAGAATTTGGGGAGGACATCCCTTTGGTGGACAGTAAGGAGGACATTTCTGTGGTGGAAAGTGGGAAGAATGTCCCTGTGGTGGACAGCCGGGATGACATCTCTGTGGTCTATAGTGGGAAGGACATCTCTGTTGTGGAAAGTTTAAAGAATATTCCTGTGGTGCACAGTTGTGAGACGTCCCTGTTGTGCATAGGAGGATGTCCCTGTGGTGCAAAGTGAGGAGGATGTTTCTTTGGTGGACAGTGGGAAAGACGTCCATGTGGTGGACTCTGGGGAGGTCCACTCTGTAGTGAACTTTGGGGAGAATGTCCCTGTTGTGGACAGTGGAAAGGATGTGCCTGTGGTGCACATTGTTCAGGATTTACCTTTTGTGCACAGGAGGATGTCCTTGTGGTGGACAGTGGGAAGGAGATCACTGTGCTAAACATTGGTGAAGATGACCCTGTGGTGGACAGTTATATGGATGTCCTTGAGGTACACAGGAGGACATCCCTGTGGTGGACAGTGGAGAGGAAATCTCTCTGATGGACAGTAGGGAGGGAATCCCTGAGGTGGACAGTTGGGTGGACCTCCCTGTGGTGGACAGTGTGTAGAATGTCCCTGTAGTGGAAAATGGGGAGGACATCCCTGTGCTAAACTGTGGGAATAATATCCTTTTTGTGGACAGTGGAAGGATGTCCATGTTGCGTACAAGGGGAGTATGTCCCTATGGTGGATAGTGGGGAGGATCTCCCTGTGGTGGACATGGGTAGGATGTCCCTCTGGTGGACAGTGGAGAGGATTTACCTGAGGTGGAGAGTGGAAAGGATGTTCTATGTTGGACAGTGGGAAGACTGTCCCTGTGGTGGAGAGCAGGGAGGACCTCTCTGTGGTAAACATTGGGAAGGACATCCCTGTTGTTGACAGTAAAATTATGTCCCTTTTGTACACATTGGGGATGATATCCCTCTGGTGAAGAGTGGGAAGGACATCCCTGTGGTGAACAGTTGTGAGGATGAACCTGTGGTGGACAGTTGTAAGGATGCACCTGTGGTGGACAGCAGGGAGGACCTCACTTTGGTGGACAGTGGGAATGACGTCCCTGTGGTGGACAATGCAAAGTATGTCCCTGTGGTGCACACTGGTGAGAATATCCGTCTTGTGCACAGGAGAATGTCCTTGTGGTGGACAGTAGGGAGGACCACACTCTGGTTGACTGTGGGGTAAGACGTCCCTGTGGTTGACAGTCGAATGGAAGTCCATGTGGTGGACAGTGGGGAAGATGTCAGTGTTGTGGACAGTGCAAAAAATGTCCCTTTGGTGGACAGTGAGAAGGACGTCCCTGTGGTGGACTGTGGGGAAGGAACTCCTTGGGGACGATAGTTGAAAGGATGTCCCTGTGGTGGACAGTGGGTAATACCTTTCTGTTGTGGACAGTGGGATGGACGTCCTTGTGGAGGGCAGTGGAGAGTACGTTCCTGTTGTGTACAGTGGGATGGATGTTTCTGTAGTGGACAATTGGGAACATATTTGTGTGGTGGACAGTTAGAAAGACGTCCCTGTGGTAAACAGTGGGAGGGAAGTCCTTTTTGTGGACAGTGAAAGGATGTCCCTGTGGTGGACAATGGGTAGTACATCCCTGTTGTAGACAGTGGGGAGAACATCCCTGTGGTGGACAGTAGGGAGGATTTCACTGTGGTGGACTGTGGGGCGGATGTTACTGTGGTGAACTGGAGAATGTCCTTGTGGTGCATAGTCAGAAGGATGTCCATATGGTGGAGAGTGCTGAGCACATCTCTGTGGTGGACCATGGTTAGGACATCCCTTTGGTGCCCGGAGGGGAGTATGTCTCTGTTGTTTACATTGGGAAGGACTTCACTGTGTTTGATAGTTGGGAGGACATCCCTGTTGTGGACAGTTGGCAGGATGTCACTGTGGTGGAGAATTGAAAGGATTTCACTGTAGTGGACAGTGGAGAGGACGTTTCTGTGGTGGACAGTGGGATGTACATGTTTGTGGTGGACACTGCAGTTGACGTCAATGTAGTGAACAGTTGAAAGGACATCCCTGTGGTGGACAGTAGAGAGGACTTCCCTGTGGTAGACCATGGGAAGGAGGTCCCTGTGGTGGACATTGGAAGGACATATAAGTTTTGGACTGTGGGAATGTCATCCCTGTAGTGGACATTGTGAAAGTCCTCCTTTTGGTGAACAGTGGAAAGGATGTCCCTCTGGTGGACATTGGGGAGGAAATCCCTGTGGTGGACAGTGGGATGGACATCCTTGTAGAGGACAGTGGGGAGTAAGTCCCTGTTGTGTACAGTGGGATGGATGTTTCTGTAGTGTACACTTGGGAACATATTTGTATGGTGGACATTTAGGAAGACATACCTGTGGTAAACAGCGGGAAGGAAGTCCTTTTTGTGGACAGAGAAAGGATGTCCATGTGGTGGACAATGGGAAGGACATCCCTGTTGTAGACAGTGGGGAGCATCTCCGTGTGGTGGACAGTAAGTAGGACATCTCTGTGGTGGACAGTGGGGAGGACATTTATGTTTTGGACAACTGAGAAGACGTTACTGTGGTGGACAGTTTGAAGGACGTCACTGTGGTAGACAGCAGGGAGGACCTCCCTCTGGTGGACAGTGGTAAAGATGTCACTGTGATAGACAGTGATGAGGATGTTTCTGTGGTAGAAAGTGGAAAGGACGTCCCTGTTGTGGACAGTGGTGAGGACCTACCTGTCGTGGATATTGGGAAGGACGCCCCAGTGGTGAACAGTGGAAAGGATGTTCCTGTGGTGAACAGTGGAGAGGACCTCCTCATGGTGGAAAGTGGAAAGGACGGCACAGTAGTGAACAGTGGTGAGGACGTTTCTGTGGTGGACAGTGGTGAGGAAGTATTTCTGGTGCAAAGGAAAATGTCCCTTTGGTAGACAGTGGAAAGTACATCTCTGTGGTGGAGAGTAGAGAGAAACACACTGAGATGAACTGTTGGAAGAACATTTATATTGTGGAGAGTGGGAAGGAAGTCCCTGTTTTCGATATTGGGAAGGACCTCCTTGTGGTGAACAGTGAGAAGTATATCCCTCTGGTGGACAGGGGGAAGGACATCCCTGTGGTGGACAGTGAAGAGGACTTTTCTGGGTTGGACATTTGGGATGACATCCCTGTGGTGAATAGTGTGAAAGACGTTTCTTTGGTGGATAGTGGGGAGGATGTCCCTGTTGTGGAGAGTGCAGAGGACATCTCTGGTGTGGAGTGTGTTGGTGACATCCCTGGTGTGCAAAGGAGGATGTCCCTGTGGTGCACAGTGGTGAGGATATCCCTTTTGTGCACATGAAAATGTCACTGTTGTGCAAAATAAGTAGGATTTCCCAGTGGTGAACAGTGAAAAGGATGTCACTATGGTGGACAATTTGGAGAATGTCCCTGTGGTGGACAGATGGAAGGACGTCCCTTTGGTGGACAAAAAGAAGGACTTCTCTATGATGGACTGTATGAAGGATGTCCTTGTTGTCATCAGTGGGAAGGATGTCCCTGTGGTGGACAGTGGGGAGGAAATTTCTGTGGTGGACAGTTGAAATGATGTCCCAGTGGTGGACAGTGGAGAGGACCTACCTGTGGTGGGGATTGGGGAGGATCTCCCTGTGGTAGACAGTGGGTAGGACATCCCTGTGGTGGACAGTGTGTAGGACGTCCCTGTGGTGGACAGTGGAAAGGAAATCACTTTAATGGACAGTAGAGATGACCTCCCTGTGGTGGACAGTGGCAAGGAGGTGGCTGTGGTGGAGAGTGGGAAGGACATTTATGTTGCGGACTGTGGGAAGAACATCTCTGTTGTGGACATTGGGAAAGACCTCCTTGTGGTGAACTTTGTGAAGAATGTCCCTCTTGTGGAAAGAGGGAAGGATGTCACTTAGATGGAGAGTGGGAAGGACATCCCTGTCATGGACAGTGGGGAGGAACTCTCTGTGGTGGACAGTGTGAAGGACATCACTGTTGTGGACACTGGGGAAGATTTCACTGTTTTGGGAAGGACCATCGTGTGGTGGACAGAGGCAAGCATGTCCCTCTGGTGGACAGTGGGGAGGACCACCATGATGTGGACAGTGGGAAGGATGTCCCTGTGGTAGAAAGAGGAAAGGACATCCTTGAGGTGGATATTAGGTAGTACGTTCCTGTTGTGGACAGCAGGGTGTAACTTTCTGTGGTTGACAGTGGGAAGGACATGCCTGATCTGTACAGTGCTGTGGACATCTTTGTGGTGGACAGTGGAAAGGACATCACTGTGGTGGACAGTAGAGAGGACTTCCCTGTGGCAGACAGTGGGAAGGAGGTCCCTGTGATTGACAGCAGGGAGGACTTCACTTTGGTGGACAGTGGGAATGATGTCCCTGTGGTGGACAATGCAAAGTGTGTCCCTTTGGTACACTGTGGTGAGGACATTCCTATTGTGCACAGGATGATATCATTGTGGTGGACAGTGGGGAGGACCACACTCTGGTGGACTGTGGAGTAGGACATCCTGTGGTGGACAGTGGGAAGGACGTCCATGTGGTGGACCGTGGAGAAGATGTCTGAGTTGTGGACAGTGGGAAGGATGTCCCTTTGTTGGACAGTTGGAAGGACGTCCCTGTGGTGGACTGTGGGGGAGGAACATCTTGGGGTGGACAATTGGAAGGATGTCCCTGTCGTGTACAGTAGGTAGGACCTTTCTGTTGTGGACAGTGGGATGGATATCCTTGTCGAGGACAGTAGGGACTATGTCCCTGTTGTGTACAGTGTGATGGATGTTTCTGTAGTGGACAGTTGGGAACATATTTGTGTGGTGGACAGTTAGGAAGACATTCATGTGGTAAACAGTAGAAAGGAAGTCCTTTTTGAAGACAGGAAAAGGATGTCCCTGTTGTGGACAATGGGAAGGACTTCACTGTTGTAGACAGTTGTGAGGTTCTCCCTGTGGTAGACAGTAAGTAGGACTTCCCTATATTCGAGAATGGGGAGGACATTTCTGTTTTGGACAACTGAAAGGACATTACTGTGGTGGACAGTGTGAAGGACGTCACTGTGGTGCACAGCAGGGAGGATCTCTCTGTGGTGAAAAGTGGTAAAGATGTCCCTTTGATAGACAGTTATGAGGATGTTTCTGTGGTGGACAGTGTAAAAGATGTCACTGTTGTGTACAGTGGTGAGGACCTCCCTGTCATGAATATTGGGAAGGACATCCATGTGGTGAACAATGGAAAGGATGTTTCTGTGGTGGACAGTAGAGAGGACCTCCTCATGGTAGCAAGTGGAAAGGACGGCACAGTAGTGGACAGTGGTGAGGACATTTCTGTGGTGGACAGTGGTGAGGAAGTTTCTCTGGTGCAAAAGAAAATGTCCCTTTGTTGGACAGTGGAAAGTACATCGCTGTGCTGGACAGTACAGAGAAACACACTGTGGTGGAGTGTGGGAAGAACATTTATGTTGTGTACAGTCGGAAGCAAGTCCCTGTTGTGGATATTGGGAAGGACCTCCTCGTGGTGAACAGTGGGAAGGATATCCCTCTGGTAGACAGTGGGGAGGACATTCCTGTGGTGGACAGGGGGAAGGACATCCCTGTGGTGGACAGTGAAGAGGACTTTTCTGTGTTGGACATTTGGGATGATATCCCAGTGGTGAATAGTGGGAAAGACGGTTTTTGGTGGATAGTGGGGAGGATGTCCCTGTCGTGGAGAGTGCAGAGGACATCTCTAGTGTGGAGAGTGTTGCTGACATCCCTGGTGTGCAAAGGAGGAAGTCCCTGTGGTACACAGTGGTGAGGCTATCCCTGTTGTGCACAGGAAAATGTCCCTGTTGTGCAAAGTGTGTAGGATGTCCCAGTGGTGAACAGTGAAAAGGATGTAACTGTGGTGGACAATTTGGAGGATGTCCCTGTTGTGGTCTTTGGGAAGGACGTCCCTTTGGTGAACAGTGGGAAGGACATCGCTGTGGTAGACAGTGTGTAGGATGTCCCTGTGAAGGGCAGTTCGTACAACGTCTTTGTGTTGGACAGTTGAAAGGACATCCATGTTGTGGACAGTGGGGAGAATATTTCTGTGGTGGACGGTTGAAATGACGACCCTGGGGTGGACAGTGGAGAGGACCTACCTGTGGTGGGGATTGAGGAGGACCTCCCTGTGGTAGACAGTGGGTAGGACGTCCCTGTGGTGGACAGTGGGTAGTACGTTCCTGAGGTGGACACTGGGGAGGACGTCCCTGTGGTGAACAGTGGAAAGAATATCCCTCTTGTGGACAGTGGGCAGGACGTCCCTGTGGGGGACAGTAGAAAGGACTTTTCTGTGGTGAACAGTGGGAAGAAGTGCCATGTGTTGGACATTTGGGAGGACATTTATTTTGTGGATTGTGGGAAGGACGTCCATGTTGTTGACATTGGGAAGGACCTCCATGTGGTAGACAGTGGGAAGCATGTCACTTTCATAGACACTGGGGAGAAACACCATGTGGTGGAAAGTGGGAAGGATGTCTCTGTGGTGGACATAGTAGAGGACATCATTTAGTGGACATTGGGAAGTACTTTCCTGTTGTGGACAGCAGCGTGTACCTTACTTTGCTGGACAGTGGGAAGGACATGCTTGTTTTGGATAGTGTGGAGGATGACCCTTTGGTGGACAGTGGAAAGCACATCCCTGTGGTGGACAGTAGAGAGGAATTCCCTGTGGTGGACAGTGGGAAGGATATCCCTGTGTTGGACCATGGAAAGGACATGCCTGTTGTGGACAAGGTGAAGAACATAACTGTGGTGGACAGTGGAAAGGACCTACCTGTGTTGCACAGTAGAGAAGACTTCCCTGTGGTAGACAGTGAGAAGGAGGTCCCTGTGGTGGACATTGGAAGGACATATATTTTGTGGACCGTTGGAAGGACCTCCCTATTGTGGACATTGGCTATGACATCCTTGTGGTGAACAGTGGAAAAGATGTCCCTCTTGTGGACATTGGGGAGGAACTCCCTGTGGTGGACAGTGGGAAGAATGTCCCTGTGGTGGAGAGAGGGGAGGTCGTCACTTAGGAGGACAGTGGTAAATACATTCCTCTGGTGGATAGTAGAGAGGACCTCTCTGTGGTGAACAGTGGGAAGAAGGTCCCTGTGGTGGAGAGGGGGAAGGACACTTATGTTGTGGATTGTAGGAAGGATGTATATGTTGTGGACATTGGGAAGAACATCCGTGTGTTCTACAGTGGCAATCATGTCCCTCTGGTGGACAGTGAGGAGTACCACCATGTGGTGCACAGTTGGAAGGATGTCCATGTGGTGGGCAGAATAAAATACATCATTGAGGTGGACATTAGGAAGTACATTCTTGTTGTGGACAGCAGGGTGTACCTTTCTGTGGTGGACAGTGGGAAGAACATAACTGTTGTGGACAGTGCAGTGGCCATCCCTCTGGTGGACAGTGTAAAGGAAATCCCTGTGGTGGACAGTAGAGAGGACTGCCCTGTGGTGGACAGTTGGAAGGATGTCCCTGTGTTGGACATTGGAAGGACATATATGGTGTGGACTGTGGGAAGGACATCCCTGTTTTGGACATTGGGAACAACCTTTAGGTGGACAGTGGGAAGGTTGACCTTCTTGTGGACAGTGGGGAGGACATACCAGTGGTTGAAAGTTGGAAGGACATCCCTGTTATGGTCTGAGGGGAGAATATCACTGAGGTGGACAGAGGGAAAGACGTCCCTGTGGTGGACAACAGGGAGGACCTTTCTCTTTTGAATTGTGGGAAAGACATCCCTGTTGTAGACAGTGGGGAGTACATCCCTGTGGTGGACTGAAAGAAGGACTTCCCTGTGGTGGATACTTGGAAGGACATCCCTATTGTGGACAGAGGAGAGGAATATCCTTTGGTGGACAGTGGGGAGTATGTTCCTGTGGTGGACATTGGGGAGGACGTCTTGTGGTGGACAGTGATGATGACTTTTCTCTGGTGCAAATGAGAACGTCCCTTTGGTGGACATTGGGAATGATGTCCCTGTCATGGTGAGTGTGGAGAACATCTCTGGGGTAGACAGTGGTGAGGACATCCATTGTGTGCACAGGAGGATGTTTCTGTTGTGCACAAGGTTGAGGACATCCCTGTTGTGCACGGGAGGATGCCACTGTGGTGCACAGTGGAGAGGATGTTCTTGTGGTGAACAGTGAGAAGGACGACCCTTTGGCAAACAGCTGAGAGAAACTCCCTATGGTGGACAGTGGGAAGGACCTCCCTGTGGTGGACAGTGAGAAGGACGTCCCTGTTGTGGACAGTGGAAAGGACTTCTCTTTGGTGGACAGAGGGGAATATGTTCCTTTGGTGAACAGTGGGGAGGATGTCATGTGGTGTATAGTGGTGAGGATGTTTCTCTTGTGCAAAGGAGAACATCCTTTGGTGGACATTGGGAATGATGTCCCTGCCGAGGAGTGTGCGGATGACATCTCTGGGGTAAACAGTGGTGAGGACATCCCTGGTGTGCACAGGAAGATGTTCCTGTGGTGCACAATGGTGAGGACATCACTGTTGTGCACAGAAGGATGTCCCTGTGGTGCACAGTGGGGAGGATGTCCTTGTGGTGAACACTGAGAAAGATGTCCCTGTGGTGGACAGCTGGGAGGACCTCTCTGTGGTTGAAAGTAGGAAGGACCTCCCTGTGTTGGACAGTGGGTAAAAGGTCCATGTGGTGGACAGTGGTTAGGACATCCCTGTTTTGGACAGTGGGGAGGACTTTACTATTGTGGATTGTGGGGAGGACATTACTGTGGTGGACAGCAGGGATCACATCTCTGTGGTTGACAGTGGGAAAGATGTCCAAGTGATGGACAGTGATGAGGACGTTTCTGTGGTGGACAGTGGATAGGATGTTTTTGTGTGTGGACATGGAGAGGAATTTCCTGTTGTGGAAAGTGTAGTGGACATGCCTGTGGTGGACAATGCAGAGGACATCACTGTGGTGGACAGTGGGAAGGACGTCCCTGTAGTGGACAGTGGGGAAGATGTTTCTGTGGTGGAGAGTGGGGAGGACATCTCTCTGGTGGACAGTGGTGAGGATGTTCCTAAGGTGGACACGGGGGAGAATGTTTCTGTGGTGGTAAGTAAAGAGGACATTACTGAGGTATACAGTGGAGAGTACTTCCCTGTTTTATACAGTGAGGAGGACATCCCTGTAGTGGACAGTGGTGAGGAGGACACTGCGGAGGACAGTGGTAAGGATGCCCCTGTGGTGGACAGCAAGGAGGACCTCACTTTGGTGGACAGTGGGAAGGACGTCCCTGTGGTGGACAATCCAAAGTATGTTCCTGTGGTGCAGAGTGGTGAGGACACCCCTGTTGTGCACAGGAGGATGTCCTGTGGTGGAGAGTGGGGAGGATCACACTCTGGTGGACTATGGGGTAGGACGTTCCTGTGGTGGACAGTGGGGAAGATGTCCGTGTTGTGGACAGTGTGAAGTATGTCTCTTTTGTGAAGAGTGGGAAGGATGTCCCTGTGGTGGACAGTGGGTTTGGAACTCCTTGGGGTGGATAGTTGGAAGGACGTCCCTGTGGTGGACAGTGGGTAGGACCTTTCTGTTGTGGACAGTTGGATGGACATCCTTGTGAAGGACAGTGGGGAGTATTTCCCCGCTGTGTACAGTGGGATGGATGTGTCTGTAGTGGACACTTGGGAACAAATTTGTGTGGTAGACAGTTAGGAAGACGTACCTTTGGTAAACAGTGGGAAGGAAGTCCTATGTGTGGACAGCAAAAGAATGTCCAAGTGGTGGACAATGGGAGGACGTCCCTTTTGGAGACAGTGGGGAGGTTCTCCCTGAGGTAGACAGTAAGTAAGACGTCCCTGTGGTGGACAGTGGGGAGGACGTTTATGTTTTGGACAACTGAGAGGACGTTAGTCTGGTGGACACTGTGTAGGACGTCACTGTGGTGGACATCAGGGAGGACATCTCTGTGGTGAACAGTGGTAAAGATGTCCTTGTGATAGACAGTGATGAGGATGTTTCTGTGGTGGACACTGGAAAGGATGTCCCTGTTGTGGACAGTGGTGAGGACCTCTCAGTCGTGGATATTTGGAAGGATGTCCCTGTGGTGAACAGTGGAAAGGATGTTCCTGTGGTGGACAGTGAAGTGGACCTCCTCATGGTGGAAACTAGAAAGGACGTCACAGTGGTAGACAGTGGTGAGCACATTTCTCTGGTGCAAAGAAAAACATCCATTTGCTGGACAGTGGAAAGTATATCTCTGTGATGTACAGTAGAAAGAAACACACTGTGGTGGACAGTGGGAAGGAAGTCACTGATGACGATATTGGGAAAGACCTCCTTGTGGTGAACAGTGGGAAGGATATCACTCTGGTGGACAGTGGGGAGGACATCCCTGTGGTGAACAGAGGGAAGGACATCTTGTACTAGACAGTGAAGAGGATTTTTCTGTGTTTGACATTTGGGATGACATCCCTGTGGTGAATAGTGGGAAAGACGTTTCTTTGGTGGATAGTGGGGAGGATGTCCCTGTCGTGGAGAGTGCAGAGGACATCTCTGGGGTGGAAAGTGTTGCTGACATCCCTTGTTTGTAAAGGAGGATGTCCCTGTGGTGCACAGTGGTGAGGATATCCCTGTTGTGCACAGGAAAATGTCCCTGTTGTGCAAAGTGTGTAGGATGTCCCAGTGGTGAACAGTGAAAAGGATGTCACTGTGGTGGGCAACTTGGAGGATGTCCCTGTGGTGGACAGTGGGAAGGGGGTCCCTTTGGTTGCCAACAGGGAGGAATTCTCTATTGTGGACTATATGTAGGACGTCCTTGTGGTGGTTAGTTGGGAGGATGTCCTGGTTGTGGACAGTGAGGATGATGTCTCTGTGGTGGACATTTGAAAGATGTACCTTTGGTGTACAGTGGGAAAAACGTCCCTTTGTTGGACAGTGTGAAGGACGTCCCTGTGGTAGACAGTGGGTAGGATGACACTGTGAAGAGCAATGGGTAGATCGTCTTTGTGTAGGACAGTGGGAATGAAATCCCTGTTGCTGACAGGGGGAAGGACATCCCTTTGATGGACAGTGGGAAGGATGTCCCTGTGGTAGCCAGTGGTGAGGACATCCATGTGATGGACAGTGGGAAGGATGTACATGTGGTGGACAGTTAGAAGAATGTCCCTGTGGTGGACTTTGGGAAGGACATCCCTTTAGTGGACTGTGGGAAGGACGTCACTGTGGTGGACAGTGGAAAGGACGTCCCTGTGGTGGACAGTGGGAAGGAAATCCCTAATGTGGACAGTGGGGAGGATGTCCCTGTGCTGGACAGTGGGTAGGTCATCCCTGTAGTAAACAGTGGTGAGGACGTTTCTGTGGTGCACTGGAGAACGTCATTTTGGTGGATCATGAGAAGAATGTCCCTGTTTTGGAGAGTGCAGAGGACATTTCTGGGGTGGACAGTGGTGAAGACTTCCCTGTTGTGCACTGGAAGATGTCCCTGTGGTGCACAGTCATGAGGACAACCCTGTTGTGCACAGGATGATGTCCCTGTGGTGCACAGTGGTGAGGATGTTCTTGTTTTGAACAATGGGAAAGAACATGCCTGTGGTGGACATTGGTGAGGATGCCCCTGTTGTGGACAGTGGAGAAACATCTCTGTGGTGGACAATGGGGTGGACGCCTTTTGGTTGATGGGGGAAAGTTGTCCTTGTGGTGAAGAGTGCAGAAGACAACTCTGTGTTGGACATTGGTGAGAACATCCCTGTGGTGGAAAATGGGCAGGATGTCCCTGTGGCTGACAGAGTGTAGGACGTTCCTGTGGTGGACAGTGGGGAGATGGTTTCTGTGGTGGACAGTGGGAAGTATGTCCTTGCTTTGGACAGTGAGGAGGACATCCCTGTGGTGGACAGTGGAAAGGACATCACTCTGGTGGACAATAGATAGGACCTCCCTGTGGTAGACAGTGGAAAGTATGACCCTGTTGTGGACAGTGAGAAGGACGTTTATGTTGTGGACATTAAAAAGGACGTCCCTTTTTTGGACATTGGGAAGGCCCTCCTTGTGGTGAACAGTGGGAAGGATATCCCTCTGGTGGACAGTTGGGATGACATCCATGTGATGGACAGTGGGAAGGACATCTCTGTGGTGGACAGTGAAAGGAACTCTCTGTGTTGGACAGTTGGGCTGACATCCCTGTGGTGTGCAGTGGGAAAGATGTCTTTTTGTGGGGAGTGGGGTGGACATCCCTGTGGGAGACAGGCAGAAGGACATCCCTCTGGTGAACAGTTTGGAATATGTCCCTGTGGTGGACAGTGGGAAGGACATTTATGTTGTGGACTGTGGGAAAAAGATCTCCATTGTGGACATTGGAAAAGACCTCCTTGTGGTGAACTGTGGGAAGAATGTACCTCTTTGGACAGAGGGGAGGATGTCGCTTAGGTAGACAGTGTTAAGAACATTCCTGTGGTGGACAGCAGGGAGGACCTTTCTGTGGTGGACAGTGTTAAGGACATTCCTGTGGTGGACAGTAGAGAGGACCTTTCTGTGCTGAACAATGGGAAGAAGGTCCATGTGATGGACAGTGGGGAGGACATTTATGTTGTGGATTTTAAGAAGGATGTCCATGTTGTGGACATTGGGAAGGACCTCTGTGTGCTGGACAGTGGGAATCATGTCCCTCTCATGGACAGTGGGGTGGAACAACATGTTGTGGACAGTGGGAAGGACGTCTCTGTATTGGACAGAGTGGAAGACATCATTTAGTGTACATTGGGAAGTACTTTACTGTTGTGGAGAGCATGGTGTAACTTTCTGTGGTGGACAGTGGGAAGGACATGCATGTTGTAGACAGTGCAGAGGACGAACTTTTGGTGAACAGTGGTAAGGACATCCCTGTGGTGGGCAGTAAAGAGAACTTCCCTGTGGTGAACAGTGAGAAGGAAGTCCCTGTGGTGGACATTAGGAAGACATATATGTTGTGGACTGTGGGAAGGACGTTTCTGTTTTGGAGATTGGGAAAGACCTCCTTGTGGTGAACAGTGGGAAGGATGTCCCTGTGGTGGAGAGAGGGGAGATCGTCACTTAGGTGGACAGTGGTAAGGCCATCCCTCTGGTGTATAGTAGAGAGGACCTCTCTGTGGTGAACAGTGGGAAGAAGGTCCCTGTGTTGGAGAGTGGGAAGGACATTTGTGTTGTGGATTGTGGGAAGGACGTCCATGTTGTGGACATTGGGAAGGACCTTTGTGTGGTGAACAGTGGGAAACATATCCCTCTTGTGGACAGTGGGGAGGATCACTGTTGGGAGCCGCGTGAGCATTCGCCATTCCAAGATGGCACGGGCATCCTGTCCTCCCACTAGTAAACAACTGACTGCGCAGGTGCAAAAGGCAAAGAGCACGCCAAAGTCACTGCCCATCCCGGGGCGTATTATGGATAATGAGTGAACAGCCAATCAGAAGTGAACACGTCACTCTAGGGTGTATTTAAGCAGTGCCTTTTCCAGTCTTTCCGTCTTTCCGCTTCTGCTTATACAAGAAGTAAAGCCTCGTTGTAGTAACCACCCGAACATTGCCTCACGTGTCCTTTTTCGCGGGCGAAGGGGACACAGAGGGGCTCGGAACATCTGGTGCTGAAACCCGGGATTTTCAAGGCACAGCAGAGACCCCCCAAGTTTTGGGGCGGGTTAAAAGACTACAGGATTGAGGTACGTCTCTGAGAGGTATGCTTGGTGTGGAAGCCTTCGTTGCGAGCGGATATTCACCCATTGCCGCCGCTACAGTAGTTGGCCTCTTACTTGTGTTGTTTTCGCTTTTAGCTTATTTGTGTTGTGAGAATCCAGCCCACAGCACAGCTATTAGGGCAAGTCAAGAGGTTTCAAGAGAGGTCCGCTCCAGGCTATCAGAACCAGAGCATGTTAGCCGGCATCAGGCCAAAGATCCTGGGGATCAGGCCAAAGATCCTGGGGATCAGGCCAAAGAGCCTGGAGAAACAGGTAAGGCCAAAGAGTCTGGTAAAAAGAGAGAGTACTCAAAAGAAACAAGGGCTACTGCAGAGCCTGTTAAGGTTAAGGACCCTCCACCGGCTGCTGGAGAGAGAGTGGAGGACAAAAGGACCCTCCTTTATGGCAGAATCTTTGGGGAACCAGAGCAAGCAATGCCAGTGATAGAACAGATGATCTTTGAAAATGCCACAGCTGAATGCCGTGCATCCATTGTCCCTCGTAGGAACAAGAGGCTACAAGATTGGCTGAGAGCCTGTTGCGGCCCGGGGAGGGGAGATGTTTGTGCTTATTCCATAGGTGAAGAAAATCCAATTTAGGTCCCTATGCGGCTGGTGCAGATTGTGAAGAATGAAGCTAGATTGCAAGATTATGGCTCTGAGTCTCCTGATACTGATGTTCGATTTGGGGATAAGTATACCACTATGGGCCATAGTTAGATCTTGGCCTGTTCCCATGCCAGTACATTCAAATTCTGCAGTGCTGCCATTGTTTACAGCTACTGAGTGTTACATGGATGCCCTGTGCTCTTGGCGCACCTACCAGCAGCCTGAGTTATATAATGCTACAAGTTTTTCATTAAATTTTACACTTTGCTTTGTGGCAGCAAAACTTTATAGCATAAAGGTAATCTACTTGGTGTTGATTTTAGAGAAAATAGATTGCTTACATCGTTAAAGATTGGTTTTGTTTCTCAAAAATATGGCTATACTCTAATATTACAAAAGAGGCTTAAAAACATAGTTAAACTGCCAATAATCCATTGGATACAGTTGGTGGTTCAACCGAGAGTTTGAAAATTTTTGATTTGCCTATGTTTATAGAGAAAAGATACAACACGTGTCTTTTAAAGTTTACAGTTTAAATTTAAGGGTTAAAGTTAAAGTCAAAGTCGCACAGTTCAGGCCTAGCCAAGCCTCAGAGAACAGGCTGGAGGTAAAGCACATTTACATTTGAATTAAGACAATGCAGACTGAGCTGCAGAAGCCCAAGTGCTAAGCATCCCTTTTGTTCTGGGTCTTCACTGCCAGGTCCTGGAGGTGTGTTTATGGGAATTCGTCCTTTGTCTTTATTGTTTCTTGTGAGAAGAGGGATAAATCTAAGACCCAAAGACTTCACAACAGTCTGTGGGCTAAAAGTTATGATTATGCTGGAGACATTAAAATTATGTCTACTTCCCTCCATGAGTATAACTGTACCTGCTGATAAAATACTGTTCAAATTATTTTAATTTCTTTATATTCAAAGTTGTTAAAAATGAGATGCTTTGGATTTCTCTAATATATGTAACAATTATTAGAGAATAGAACAGACCACCATGTGGTGGACAGTGGGAAGGACTTCCCTGTGGTGGACAGAGGAGAGGACATCATTTAGTGGACATTGGGAAGCACGTTCCTGTTGTGGACAGCAGGGTGTACCTTTCTATGGTGGACAGTGGGAACGACATTCCTGTTGTGCACAGTTCAGAGGACATCCCTGTGGTGGACAGTGGAAAGGACATCCCTGTGGTTGACAGTAGAGAGGACTTCCCTGTGGTGGACAGTGATAAGCAGTTCCTGTGGTGGAGTGAAGAGGATATGCCTGTTATGGATAGTGCAGAGGACTTCCCTGTGGTGAACAGTGGAAAGGACATCACTGTGGTGTAGAGTAGAGAGGACTTACCTGTGGTGGACAGTGAGAAGAAGGTCTCTGTGGTGGACATTGGAAGGACATATATGTTGTGGACTGTGGGAAGGACATTCTTGTTGTGGATATTGGGAAAGAACACTTTGTGGTGGACAGTGGGAAGGGTGTGCCTCTGGTGGACAGAGGGGAAGACCTACTAGTGGTGGACAGTGGGAAGGACATTCCTGTTATGATCTGAGGAGAGGATATCACTGAGGTCGACTGTGGGAAGGACGTTCTCTTGGTGGACAGCGGGGAGGACCTTTCTGGTGTGAATAGTGATAAGGACATCCCTGTTGTAGACAGTGGGGAGGACATCCCAGTGGTGGACAGTGGGTAGGATTTCACTGAGATGGATAGTAGGGAGGATGTTACTGATGGACAGTGCGGAGGATGTTACTATGGTGCACTGGAGAATGTTCCTGTGGTGCATAGTTGGAAGGATGTCCATATGGTGAAGAGAGTGGAGGACATCATTCTCGTGGACAGTGGTTAGGATATCCCTGTTGTGCACAGGAGGATGTCCCTGTGGTGCAGAGTGGGGAGGATGTCCCTGTTGTTTACAGTGGGAAGGGCTTCACTGTGTTTGATAGTTGGGAGGACATACATGTTGTGGACAGTTGGGAGGATGTCCCTGTGTTGGAGAGTTGACAGGATTTCACTGTGGTGGACAGTGTCAATGACAGCCTTGTGGACAGTTAGGACAACACTCCTGTGGTGCAAAAGATAATGTCTCTTTGGGGACAGTGAGAAGGAAGTCCTTGTATTAAGGAGTGCAGAAGATATATCTGGGATGGACAGTGGTAAGAACATCCCTGTTGTACACTGGATGATGTCACTGTTGTGTACAGTGGGAAGGACATCCCTTTGGTGGACAGTGAAGAGGACTTCCCTGTGGTGGACCATTGAAATGACCTCCTTGTGGTCGACAGTGAAAAGGAAGTCCCATTGGAGGACAGTGGGGAGGACATCACTGTGGTGGAGAGGCAAAAGGATGTTCCTGTGGTGGATAGAGGATAGTACCTCCCTGTGGTGGACAGAGGGTAGGATGTTCCTGTGGTTTACAGTGCGGAGGATATTTGTGTGGTGGACGGCGGTGAGGACTTCCCTGTAGTGCATATTGTTGAGGACAACCATATGTGGACTGTGGTAAGGATGTCCTTGTAGTACACAGGAGGATGTCCCTGTGGTGGACAGTGGGAAGGACATCTGTTTGGTTGACCATGGAAAGGACGTCCCTGTGGTGGACAGTTGGGAGGACCTCCATGTGGTGGACAGTGGGTAGGATATTTCTGTTGTGGACAGTGGGATGGACATCTATGTGGTGGAATGTAGGGAGGACATCCCTTTGGTGGACAGTAGGGAGGACGTTTTGAGGTGGAAAGTGAAAAGAATGTCCCTGTGGTGGACAGCAGGGAGGACATCTCTGTGGTCTACAGTGGGAAGGACATCTCTGTTGTGGACAGTGGAAAGAATATTCCTGTGGTGCACAGTTGTGAGGACGTCCATGTTGTGCATAGTAGGATGTGCCTGTGGTGCAACGAGAGGAGAATGTTTCCTTGCTGCACAGTGGAAAAGACTATCCATGTGGTGGACGGTGGGGAGGTTCACTCTGTAGAGAACATTGGGGAGGATGTCCCTGTTGTGGACAGTGGAAAGGATTTCCCAGTGTTGCACATTAGTCAAGATGTCCCTGTTGTGCACAGGAGGATGTCCCTATGGTGAACAGTGGGAAGGATGTCACTTTGCTGGACATTGGTGAAGATGACCCACTGGTGGACAGTTTTATGGATGTCCTAGTGGTACACAGAAGGACATCCCTGTGGTGGAAAGTAGGGAGGACCTCACTCTGATGGACAGTAGGGAGAAAATCCCTGTGGTGGAGAGTTGGGTGGACCTCCCTGTGGTGGACAGTGTGTAGAACATCCCTATAGTGGACATTGGGGAGGACATTCCTGTGGTAAACTGTGGTAATAATGTTCTTTTGTGGACAGTGGAAGGATGTCTATGTTGTGGATAAGGGGAGTACGTCCCTATGGTGGACCACAGGGGAGGACCTCCCTGTGGTGGACAGGTGTAGGATGTCTCTGTGGTGGACAGTGGGGAGGACATCTCTGTTTAAAGTGGGGAGGACATCCTTTGGTGGATAGTGTGGCAGACATCACTGTGGTGGACTGTGGAAAGAATATCCATGTGGTGGACAGTGGAAAGTACCTCTCTGTGGTGTACAATGGGAAGAACGTCCCTCTGGTGGACATTGGACAGGATGTACCTCTGATAGACAGAGGAAATGACATTCTATGAAGGGCAGTGGGAAGACTGTCCATGTGGTGGGGAGCAGGGAGGACCTCTCTGTAGTGGACAGTGGGAAGGACATCCCTGTGGTGGACAGTAAAAGGATGTCCCTTTTTTGCACATTGGGGAAGATGTCCCTCTGGTGAACATTGGGAAGGACATCCCTGTGGTGGACAGTGGTGAGGACGACCCTGTGGGGGACAGTGGTAAGGATGCCCCTGTGGTGGATAGCAGGGAGGAATGCACTTTGGTGGAGAGTGTAAATGAAGTCCCTGCGGTGGACAATACAAAGTATGCCCCTGTGGTACACAGTGGTAAGGACATCCCCGTGTGCACAGGAGGATGTCCTTGTGGTGGATAGTGGGGAGGACCACACTCTGGTGGACTGTGGTGTAGGACGTCCCTGTGGTGGACAGTGAGAAAAACGTCCATATGATGGACAGTGGGGAAGATGTCCGTGTTGTGGACAGTGGGAAGAATGTCCCTTTGGTGGACAGTTGGAAGGAAGTCCCTGTGGTAGACTGTGGGGGAGAAACTCCTTGGGGGGACAGTTGGGAGGAAGTCCCTGTTGTGGACAGTGGGTAAAACTTTTCTGTTGTGGACAGTGGGATGGAAGTCCTGATGGAGAACTGTGGGGAATACTTCCCTGTTGTGTACAGTGGGATGGATTTTTCTGTAGTGGACAGTTGGGAACATATTTGTGTGGTAGACAGTTAGGAAGATATCCCTGTGGTAAACAGTGGGAAGGAAGTACTTTTTGTGGACAGCAAAAGGATGTTCATGTGGTGGACAATGGGAAGGATATCCCTGTTGTAGACAGTGGGGAGGTTCTCCCTGTGGTGGACAGTAAGAAGGATGTTCCTGTCGTGCACAATGTGTAGGATTTCATGTGGTGAACAGTAGGGAGGATATTACTGTGGTGCACTGGAGAATGTCCTTGTGGTACATAGTCAGAAGGATATCCATATTGTATAGAGTGTGGAGGACATCTCTGTGGTGGACAGTGGTTAGGAATTCCCTGTTGTGCCCAGTGGGGTGGATGTCCCTGTTGTTTACAGTAGGAAGGACTTCGTTGTGTTTGATAGTTGGGAGGACATCCCTGTTGTGGACAATTGGGAGGATGTCACTATGGTGGAGAGTTGAGAGGATTTCACTGTGGTGGACAGTGCAGATGATGGCCTTGTAGACAGGAAGAACAATGTTCCTGTGGTGCACAAGAGAATGTCTTTTTGGTGGACAGTGAGAAGGATGTCCTTGTAGTGGGGAGTGCAGTGGGCATCTCTGGGGTGTACAATGGTAAGAACATCCCTGTGCACAGGAAAATGTCCCTGAGTTGTACAGTGGGGAGGACATCACTGTGGTCGACAGCAGAAGCATATTCCTGTTGTAGACAGTGAGGAGGACCTCCCTGTTTGGGACAATTTATATGATGTCCCTGTGGTTTACAGTGTGGAGGATATTCATGTTGTAGACAGTGGTAAGGATGTCCCTGTAGTGGATATTAGTGAGGACAACCATGTTGTGGACAGTGTTAAGGATATCCTTGTGGTACACAGGAGGATGTCCCTGTGGTGGAAAGTGGGAAGAACATCTCTTTGTTGAACAGTGGAAAGGATTTCCCTGTGGTGGACAGTTGGGAGGACCTCCCTTTGGTGGACATTGGAGAGGTCGTTTTTGTGGTGGACAGTGGAATGTACATATTTGTTGTGGACATTGTGGAGGACGTCAATATGGTGGAGAGAGGAAAGGATATCCCTGTGGTGAACAGGAGAGAGGATTTTCTTCTGGTGGACAGTGAGAAGGAGGTCCCTGTGTTGGACTGTGGGAAGGGCATATATGTTGTGGAGAGTGGGAAGGACATCCCTTTTGTGGACATTGGGAAAGGCCTCTTTGTGGTGGACAGTGGGAAGGGTGTGCCTCTGGTGGACAGTTGGAAGGGTATGCCTCTGGTGGTAAGTGGGGAGGACCTTCTTGTGGTGGACAGTGGGAAGGACATCCCTGTTATAATCTGAGAAGAGGATATCACTGAGGTAGACAGTGGGAAGGATGTCCTTTCGGTGGACATCAGGGAGGACGTTACTGATGTGAATTGTGGGAAGGACATCCCTGTTGTAGAAAGTGAGGAGGACATCCCGGTGGTGGACATTGGGGAGGATTTCACTGTGATGGATAGTGGGGAGGATGTTACTGTGGTGCACTGGAGAATGTCCCTGTGGTGCATAGTTGGAAGGATGTCCATATGGTGGAGAGTGAAGAGGACATCTCTGTGGTAGACAGTGGTTAGGACATCCCTGTTGTGCCCAGTGGGGAGGATGTTTCTGTTGTTTACAGTGGGAAGGAGTTCACTGTGTTTGATAGTTGGAAGGACATCCCTGTTGTGGACAGTTGGGAGGATGTCATTGTGGTGGAGAGTTGAGAGGATTTCACTATGGTGGACAGTGCAGATGATGGCCTTGTAGACAGTAGTAACAAGGTTCCTGTTGTCCACAAGAGAATGTCTTTTTGGTGGACAGTGAGAAGCATGTCCTTGTAGTGTGAAGTGCATAGGACATCTCTGGGATGCACAGTGGTAAGAACATCCCTGTTGTGCACAGGAGGATGTCAATTAGGTGTACAGTGGGGAGGATATCACTGTGGTGGACAGGCAGAAGGATGTTCCTCTTGTTCCTGTAGTGGACATTGTGGAGAACAACCATGGTGTGGTCAGTGGTAAGGATATCCGTTTGGTACACAGGATGATGTCTTTGTGGTGGACAGTAGGAAGGCCATCTCTTTGTTGAACATTGAAAAGAACGTCCCTGTGGTGGACAGTTGGGAGGACCTCTCTGTGGTGGAGAGTGGAGAGTACATTTCTGTTGTGGACAGTGTGGAGGACGTCAATGTGTTGGACAGTGGAAAGGACATCCCTGTGGTGTACAGTAGAGACGACCTCCCTTTGGTGGACAGTGGAAAGGACATATATGTTGTGGACAGTGGGAAGGACGTAGCTTTTGTGGACATTGGGAAAGACCTCTATGGTGGACAGTGGGAAGGACATTCCTGTTGTGAACAGTAAAATGATGTCACTTGTGCACATTGGGAAAGATGTTGAACAGTGGAAAAGACATCCCTGTGGTGGCCAGTGGTGAGGACGACCCTGTGGTGGACAGTGGTAAGGATGCCCCTGTGGTGGACAGCAGGAAGAACCTCACTTTAATGGACAGTGAGAATGATTTCCCTGTGGTAGACAATGCAAAGTATGTCCCTGTGGTGCACACAGGTGAGGACATCCATCTTGTGCACAAGAGGATGTCCTTGTGGTGGAGAGTGGGGACTACCACACTCTGGTGGACTGTGGGGAAGGATGTCCCTGTGGTGGACAGTGGAAAGTACGTCCATGCGGTGGACAGTGAGGAATATGTCTGTGTTGTGGACAGTTGGAAGGATGTCCCTTTGGTGGACAGTGGGAAGGACATCCCTGTGGTGGACTGTGGGGAGGTACTCCTTGGGGTGGGTATTTGGTAAGTAGTCCCTGTGGTGGACAGTGGGTAGTACCTTTCTGTTGTTGACAATGGGATGGGTGTCCTTATGGAGGACAGTGGGGAGTATGTCCCTGTTGTGTACAATGGGATGGATGTTTCTGTAGTGGACAGTTGGGAACCTATTTCTGTTTTGGACAACTGAGAGGACGTTACTGTGGTGGACAGTGTGAAGGACATCCCTGTAGTGGACAGCAGGGAAGACCTCTCTGTGGTGGACATTGGTAAAGATGTTCCTGTGATAGACAGTGATGAGGATGTTTCTGTGGTGGACACTGGAAAGGACGTCCCTGTTGTGGACAGTGGTGAGGTCCTCCCTGTTTTGGATATTGGGAAGGAAGTCCCTGTGGTGAACAGTAGAAAGGATGTTTCTGTGGATGACAGTGGAGAGGTCCTCCTCAAGATTGAAAGTGGAAAGGACGTCACAGTGGTGGACAGTGGTGAGGATATTTCTTTGGTGCAAAGGAAAACATCCCTTTTGTAGACAGTGGAAAGTACATCTTTGTGGTGGACAGTAGAGAGAAACGCACTGTGGTGGACAGTGGGAAGTACATTTATGTTGTGGAGAGTGGGAAGGAAGTCCCTGTTGTCGATATTGAGAAGGACCTCCTTGTGGTAGACAGTGGGGAGGATATCCCTGTGGTGAACAGGGGGAATGACATCCCTGTGGTGGACAGTGAAGAGGACTTTTCTGTGTTGGACATTTGGGATGACATCCCTGTGGTGAATAGTGGGAAAGACGTTTCTTTGGTGGATAGTGGGGTGGATGTCCCAGTCGTGGAGAGTGCAGAGGACATCTCTGGTGTGGAGAGTGTTGTTGACATCCATGCTGTGCAAAGGAGGATGTCCATGTGGTGCACAGTGGTGAGGATATCCCTGTTGTGCACAGGAAAATGTCCCTGTTGTGCAAAGTGGGTAGGATGTCCCAGTGGTGATCAGTAAAAAGGATGTAACTGTGGTAAACAATTTGGAGGATGTCCCTGTGGTGGACAGTGGGAAGGACGTCCCTTTGGTGGACAACAGGGAGGACTTCTCTATGGTGGACTCTATGAAGGATATCCTTGTGGTGGTCAGTGGGTAGGATGTCTCTGTGGTGGACATTTAAAAGATGTACCATGGTGGACAGTGGGAAAACCTCCCTTTGTTGGCTAGTGCAAAGGACATCCCTGTGGTAGACAGTAGGTAGGATGACCCTGTGGAGGGCAGTGGGGAGATCATCTTCATGGAGGACTGTGGGAAGGATATCCTTGCTGTGGAAAGTTGGGAGGATATTTCTGTGGTGGACAGTGTGTAGGATGTCCTTACTGTTGACAGTGGGAAGGACTTCCTTGTGGTGGACAGTGGGAAGGATGTCCCTGTGGTGAATAATGGGGTGGACATCCCTGTGGTGAAGAGTGGTGAGAACGTTTCTGTGGTGCACAGGAGAACATCTTTTTGGTGAACCTTAGGAAGGATTTCCCTGTTCTGGAGAGTGCAGATGACATCTCTGGGGTGGACAGTGGTGAGGATGTCCCTGGTGTGCACTGGAAGATGTCCCTGTGGTGCACAGTCATGAGGACGTCCCTGTTGTGAACAGGAGATTTTTTCTGTGGTGCATTGTAGGGAGGATGTCCCTGTCTTGAACAGTCAGAAAGCACACGCCAGTGGTGGACATTGATGAGGATAACCCTGTGGTGGAGAGTGTGGAAACATCCCTGTGGTGAACAGTGGTGTTTACGTCTCTGTGGTAGACGAGGGAAGGATGTCACTGTGTTGGACAATTTTTAAGATATGTCTGTGTTGGACAATTGGAAGGACATCCCTTTGATGAACAGTGAAAAGAACATCCCTGTGGTAGACAGTGGTGAGGATATCCATGTGATGGAGAGTGATGAGGATGTCCATGTGGTGGACAGTTAGAAGAATGTCCCTGTATAGGACATTGGGAAGCACATCCCTTTGGTACACAGTGGGAAGGACATCACTGTGGTGAACAGTGAGAAGGACATCCCTGTTGTGGACAGTGGGGAGGATAACCCTGTACTGGACAGTGGGTAGGTCATCCCTGTAGTAAACAGTGATGAGGACGTTTCTGTGGTGCACTGGAGAACGTCATTTTGGTGGACCGTTGGAAGAATGACTCTGTTTTGAAGAGTTCAGAGGACATCTCTGGGGTGGACAGTGGTGAAGATGTCCCTGTTGTGCACTGGAAGATGTCCCTGTGGTGCACAGTCATAAGGATGACCCTGTTGTGCACAGGAGGATGTCCCTGTGGTGTGCAGTGGTATGGATGTTCCTGCTTTGAACAATGGGAAAGAACACCCCTGTGGTGGACATTGTTGAGGAAGCCCCTGTTGTGGACAGTGGGGAAGCATCTCTGTGGTGGACAGTGAGGTGGACGTCTTTTGGTTGACGGGGGGAAAGATGTCCATGTGGTGAAAAGTGCAGAGGACAACTCTGTGTTGGACATTGGTGAGAACATCCCTGTGGTGGAAATTGGGCAGGATGTCTCTGTGGCTGATATAGTGTAGGACATTCCTACAGTGGACAGTGGGGAGGTGGTTTCTGTGGTGGACAGTGGGAAGTATGTCCTTGCTTTGAACAGTTAGGAGGACGTCCCTGTGGTGGACAGTGGAAAGGACATCAATGTGGTGGACAGTAGAAAGGACCTCGCTGTGTTAGACAGTGGGAAGGATGATCCTGTTGTGGACAGTGAGAAGGACGTTTATGTTGTGGACATTAAAAAGGACATCCCTTTTGTGGACATGGGAAGGGCCTCCTTGTGGTGAACAGTGGGAAAGATATTCCTCTGGTGAACAGTTTGGAGGATATCCCTGTGTTGGACAGTGGAAAGGATGTCTTTTTGTCAGGAGTGGGGAGGACATTCCTGTGGTGGACAGGCAGAATGACATCCCTGTTGTGAACAGTGTAGAGGATGTCCCTGTGATGGATAGTGTTAAGGATATCCCTGTTCTGGACAGTGATGAGGACGTCCCTGTGGTGGACAGTGGTGAGGACGTTTCTGTGATGCACAGGAAAATGTTATTTTGGTGGATCATGAGAAAGATGTCCTTGTTTTGGAGAGTGCAAAGGACATCTCTGGGGTGGTCAGTGATGAGGACATTTATGGTGTGCACTGGAAGATGTCCCTGTGGTGCACAGTCATGAGGATGACCCTGTTGTGCACAGGAGGATGTTACTGTGGTGCACAGTAGGGAGGATGTCTATGTTTAGAACAGTGGGAAAGAACACCCCAGTGGTGGACGTTGGTGAGGACAACCCTGTGGTGGAGAGTGGGAAAACATCCCTGTGGTTCACAGTGAAGTTTACGTCTCTGTGGTAGATGGGGAAGGTTGTCACTGTGGTGGACAATTTCGAGGATGTCCCTATGGTGAACAATTGGAAGGACGTCCCTTTGATGGACACTGGGAAGGACATCCCTGTGGTAGATAGTGGTCAGGATGTCCATATGGTGGACAGTTGGAAGAGCGTCCCTGTGGTGGACATTTGGAAGGATATCCCTTTGGTGGATAGTGGAAAGGACGTCCCTGTGGTGGACAGTAAAAAGGACATGCCTGTTGTGGACATTAGGGAGGATGTCCCTGTACTGGACAATGGGGAGGTCATCCCTGTGGTGGACAGTGGGAAAGACATCCCTTTGGTGGACATTGGGAAGGATATCACTGTGGTGGAAAGTGGAAAGGACATCCCTTTGATGGACAGTGGAAAGGACATCCCTGTGGTAAACAGTGAGACGGACATCCCTGTTGTGGACAGTGGGAGGATGACCCTGTACTGGACACTGGATCCTGTAGTAAACAGTGGTGAGGAGGTTTCTGTGATGCACTGGAGAACGTCATTTTGGTGGACCGTTGGAAGAATGTCTCTGTTTTGAAGAGTGCAGAGGACATCTCTGGTGTGGACAGTGGTGAAGACATCCCTGTTGTGCACTGGAAGATGTCCCTGTGGTGCACAATCATAAGGACGACCCTGTTGTGCACAGGAGAATATCCCTGTGGTGCGCAGTGGTATGGATGTTCCTGTTTTGAACAATGGGAAAGAGCACCCCTGTGGTGGACATTGGTGAGGCAGCCCCTGTTGTGGACAGTGGGGAAGCATCTCTGTGGTGGACAGTGGGGTGGACGTCTTTGTGGTTGATGGGGGAAAGATGTCCCTGTGGTGAACAGTGCTGAGGACAACTCTGTGTTGGACATTGTTGAGAACATCCCTGTGGTTTACATTGAGCAGGATATCCCTGTTGCTGACAGAGTGTAGTATGTTCCCATGGTGGACAGTGGGGAGGTGGTTTCTGTGGTGGACTGTAGGAAGGATGTCCTTGTGGTGGACAGTGAGGCGGACATCCCTGTGTTGGACAGTGGAAAGGACATCACTGTTGTGGACAGTAGATAGGACCTCCCTGTGGTAGACAGTGGGATGTATGTCCCTGTTGTGGAGAGTGAGAAGAACTTTTATGTTGTGGACAGTAAAAAAATGTCCCTTCTGTGGACATTGGGAAGGACCTCATTGTGGTGAACAGTGGGAAGAATATCACTCTGGTGGACAGTGGGAAGGACATCTCTGTGGTGGACATTGAAGAGGAACTCTCTGTGTTGGATAGTTGGGATGATATCCCTGTGGTGGACAGTGGGAAGGATGTCTTTTTGTGGAGAGTGGGGATGACATCCCTGTGATGGACAAGCAGAAGGTAATTCCTGTGGTGAACAGTGTTGAGGATGTCCCTGTGGTGGACACTGGTCAGGATATCCCTGTTCTGGACAGTGATGAGGAAGTCCCTGTGGTGGACAGTGGTGAGGTCGTTTCTGTGGTGAATAGGAAAACATTATTTTGGTGGACCGTGGAAAGGATGTGCCTGTTTGTAGAGTGCAGAGGACATCTCTGGGGTGGACAGTGGTGAAGATTTCTTTGGTGTGCTCTGGAAGTTGTCCCGGTGGTGCACAGTCTTGAGGATGACCCTGTTCTGCACAGGAGAATGTTTCTGTGGTGCACAGTAGGGAGGATGTCCATCACAGTAGGGAGGTGAACAGCAGGAAAGAACACCCCAGTGGTGGACATTGGTGAGGACAACCCTGTGGTGGACAGTGGGAAAACATCCCTGTGGATGACAGTGGGATTTACGTCTCTGTGGTAGATGGGAGAAGGATGTCACTGTGGTGGACAAGTTTGATGATGTCCCTGTTGTGAATAATTGGAAGGGTGTCCCTTTGATGGAAACTGGGAAGGACGTCCCTGTCGTAGACAGTGGTAAGGATGTCCATGTGATGGACAGTGGGGAGGATGTCCATGTGGTGGACAGTTAGAAGAACATTCCAATGGTGAACATTGGGAAGGACATCCCTTTGGTGGATAGTGGAAAGGACGTCCCTATAGTGGACAGTAGGAAGGACATTCTTGTTGTGGACAGTAGGGAGGATGTCCCTGTGCTGGACATTGGGGAGGATATCCCTGTGGTAAACACTGGTGAGAACATTTCTGTAGTGCACTGGAGAACGTCATTTTGGTGGACCATGGGAAGAATGTCCGTGTTTTGGACAATGCAGAGGACATCTCTGGGGTGGACAGTGGTGAAGATGTCCCTGTTGTGCACTGGAAGATGTCCCTGTGGTGCACAGTCATGAGGACGACCCTGTTGTGCATGGGAGGATGTCCCTGTGGTGCACAGTGGGGAGGATGTTCCTGTTTTGAATAATGGGAAAGAACACCCTTGTGTTGGACATTGGTGAGGACGCCCCTGTTGTGGACAGTGGAGAAACATCTCTGTGGTGGACAGTGGGGTGGACGTCTTTGTGGTTGAGGATGGAAAGATGTCTCTGTGGTGAAGAGTGCTGATGACAACTCGGTGTTGGACATTGTTGAGAACATCCCTGTGGTAGACATTGGGCAGGATGTCCCTGTGGCTGACAGAGTGTAGGACGTTCCTGTGGTGGACAGTTGGGAGGTGGTTTCTTTGGTGGACAGTGGGAAGGATGTCCTTTTGCTGGACAGTGAGGAGGACATCAATATGGTGGACAGTGGAAAGCACATCACTGTGGTGGACAGTAGATAGGACCTCCCTGTGGTAGACAGTGGGAAGGATGTCTCTGTGGTGGAGAGTGAAAACGACTTTTATGATGCGGACAGTAAAAAGAACGTCCCTTGTGTGGAAATTGGGAAGGACCTCCTTGTGGTGAACATTGGGAAGGATATCCCTCTGGTGGACAGTTGGGAGGACATCCCTGTGGTGGACAGTGCGAAGGATATCTCTGTGGTGGACAGTGAAGAGGAACTCTCTGTGTTGGACAGTTGGGATGACATCCCTGTGGTGGACAGTGGGAAGGATGTCTTTTTGTGGGGAGTGGGGAGGACATTCCTGTGGTGGACAAGCAGAAGGAAGTGCCTTTGGTGAACAGTGTGGAAGATGTCCCTGTGGTGGATAGTGGTAAGGACATTTCTGTGCTGACCATTGATGAGGACGTCCCTGTGGTTGACAGTGGTGAGGACGTTTCTGGGGTACACAGGAAAATGTTATTTTGGTGGACCATGGGAAGGATGTCCCTGTTTTGGAGAGTGCAGGGGACATCTCTGGGTTGGACAGTGGTGAGGACATCTATGGTGTGAACCGTAAGATGTCCCTGTGGTGCATATTATTGAGGATGTCTTTCTTGTCCACAGGAGGATGTCCCTGTGGTGCACAGTGGGGAGGATGTCACTGAGGTATACAGTGCAAAGGACGTCCCTGTGTTGGACAGTTGGGAGGAAATTCTTGTAGTGGACTGTGGGAAGGACGACTCTGCGGTAGACATTGGTGAGAGAATTTCACTGTGGGAGACAGTGGGGATGATGGCCTTGTGGACAATGGAGAGGAAGTTCCTGTGGTGCACAAAAAATGTCTCTATGGTGGAGAGTGGGTAGGATTTTCCTGGAGTAGAGAGTGCAGAGGACATCTCTGTGATGGACAGTGGTAAGAACATTTCTTTTATGAACAGAAAGATGTCCCTGTGGTGAACAGTGGAAAGGGATTTTCCAGTGGTGAACAGTGGGAAGGATTTCCTTTTGGTGGACATTGGTGAGGATGACCCTGTGGTAAATAGTGGTAAGGATGTCCCTGGGGTGGGCATCAGGGAGAACCTTTCTGTGGTGGACAGTGGCTAGGATGTCCCTGTGATGGAGAGAGAGAAGATAGTCACTGAGGTCATCAGTGTGAAGGACATCCTTGTGGTATAGAGTGGTGAGAATTTCACTATAGTGCGCACTGAGGAGGACATCCCTGTGGATTACACTGTGGAGAACATCCATGTGGGGGACTATGGGGAGGACCTCCATGTTTTCGACAGTGGGGAGGACCTCCCTGTTGTGGACAGTGGGGTGGATGTCCATGTCATCAACAGTTGGAAGGACGTCCCTGTGGTGGACTGTGGGAAAGACATTTCTTTGGTTAACAATGGGTAGGACATCCATGTTGTGGACAGTGGGAAGGACCTCCCTGTGGTGGACAGTAGGAAGGATGTCCCTTTGGTTCACATTGGTGAAGATGACCCTGTGGTGGACAGGTTTATGGATGTCCTTGTGGCACACAGGAGGACATCCCTGTGGTGGACAGTGAGGAGGACCTCTCTCTGATGGACAGTCAGGAGGAAATCCCTGTGGTGGACAGTTGGGTGGACCCCCTGTGGTGGAAAATGTGTAGAACATCCCTGTAGTGGACAGTGGGGAGGACATCCCTGTGCTAAACTGTGGGAATGATGTCCTTTTTGTGGACAGTGGAAGGGTGTCCATGTTGTGGATAAGGTGAGTATGTCCCTATGGTGGACAGTGGGGAGGACCTGCCTGTGGTGGACATGTGTAGGATGTCTCTGTCATGGACAGTGGGTTGGACATCCCTGTTTAAAGTGGGGATGACATTCTTGTGGTGTACAGTGGGGATGACATCTCTGTAGTGGACACTGGGAAAAATGTCCCTGTGGTGGAAAGTGGAAAGGAACTATCTGTGGTGTACAATTGGAATGATGACCTTCTGGTGGACATTGGAGAGGATGTACCTTTGGTGGACAGTGGAAATGATGCTCTATGGTGTACAGTGGGAATACTATCCCTGTGGTGGAGAGCACGGAGGAATTCTGTGGTGGAAAGTGAGAAGGACATCCCTGTTGTGGGCAGTAAAAGGATGTCCTTTTTGTGCACATTGGGGAAGATGTCCGTCTGGTGAACAGTGGGAAGGACATTTCTGGGGTGGACAGTGGTCAGGACATCTCTGTGTTGGACTGTGGGGAAGGAACTCCTTGGGGATGACAGTTGGAAGGATGTCCCTCTGGTGGACAGTGGGTAGAACCTTTCTCTTTTGGACAGTGGGATGGACGTCCTTGTGGAGTACAGCAGGGAGGAGGTCTCTGTGGTTTAGAGTGGGAAGGACATCCCTGTGTTTGAGATTTGGGAGGAAATCCCTGTGGTGGACTGTGGGAAGGACGTGGCTGCGGCGGACATTGGTGAAAGAATTTCATTGTGGTGCACAGTGGGGATGATGGCCTTGTGAACAGTGGGGAGGACGTTCCTGTGGTGCACAAGAAAACGTCTCTTTGGTGGAAAGTGGGAATGATTTCTCTGGAGTGGAGAGTGCAGAGGACATCTCTGTGATGGACAGTGGTAAGAACATTTCTGTTATGAACAGAATAATGTCCCTGTGGTGCACAGTGGAAAGGATGTTTCTGTGGTAAACAGTGGGAAGGATGTTCCTGTGGTTAACAGTGTGAAGGACAACCCTGTGGTGGACAGCAGGGAGGACCTCTCTGTGGTGGACAGTGGAAAGGACGTGCCTGTTGTGGACAGTGGTGAGGACCTCACTGCCATGGTTATTGGGAAGGGCGTCCCTGTGGTGAACAGTGGAATGGATGTTTCTGTGGTGGACAGTGGAGAGGACCTCCTCATGGTGGAAAGTGGAAAGGACATCACAGTGGTGGACAGTGGTGAGGACATTTCTGTGATGGACAGTTGTGAGGAAGATTCTCTGGTGCAATGGAAAATGTCCCTTTGGTGGACATTGGAAAGTACATCTCTGTGGTGGACAGTAGAGAGAAACACACTGTGGTGGAGAGTGGGAAGAACATTTATGTTGTGGACAGTGGGAAGAAAGTCCCTGTTGTCGATATTTTGAAGGACCTCCTTGTGGTGAACAGTAGGAAGGATATCCCTCTGGTGGACAATGGGGAGGACATCCATGTGTTGGACAGTGGGAAGGATATTCCTGTGGTGGACAGTAAAGAGGACTTTTCTATGTTGGACATTTGAGATGACATCCCTGTGGTGAATCATATGAAAGACATTTCTTTGGTTGATAATGGGGAGGATGTACCTGTCGTGGAGAGTTCAGAAGACATCTCTGGGGTGGAGAATGTTGCTGACATCCCTGGTGTGCAAAGGAGGAGGTCCCTGTGGTCTACAGTAGTGAGGATATCCCTGTTGTGTACAGAAAAATGTCCCCGTTGTGAAAGGTGGGGAGGATGTCACTGTGGTTAGCAGTGGTCAGGGTGTCTCTGTGGTGGACAGTTGAAATATGTACCTTTGGTGGACAGTGGGATGAACATCCCTTTGGTTTACAGTGGGAAGGACATCCCTGTGGGAGACAGTGGGTAGGTTGTCCCTGTGGAGGGCAGTGGGTAGAACTCTCTGTGGTGGACAGTGGGAAGGACATCCTTGTTGTAGACAGTGGGGGGAATATTTCTGTGGTGGACAGTTGAAATGACATTCCTGTGGTAGACATTGGAGAATACCTACATATGGTGGAGTTTGGGGAGGACCTCCCTGTGGTAGACAGTGGGTAGGAGGTCCCTGTGGTGGACAGGGGCTGGTACGTTCCTGTAGTAGACACTGGGGAGGACATCCCTGTGATGGAGAGTGAAAAGAACATCCCTGTTGTGGACAGTGGGGATGACGTCCCTATGGTGGACAGTGGTAATGACATCACTTTGATGGACAGTATATAGGAACTTCCTGTGGTGGACAGTGGGAAGGAGTTCCCTGTGGTGGACTGTGGGAAGGACACTTATGTTGTGGACTGTGGGAAGAACATCTCTGTTGTGGACATTGGGAAAGACCTCCTTGTGGTGAACTGTGGGAAGAACGTCCCTCTTGTGAATAGAGGGGAGGATGTCACTTAGGTGGACATTGGGAAGGACATCCCTGTGGTGGACAGTGGGGAGGACTTTTCTGTCGAGGACAGTGGGAAGGATATCCCTGTTGTAGACAGTGGGTAGGATGTCACTGGTTTGGACAGTGGAAAGGACATCCCTGTGGTGGACAGTAGAGAGGACCCTTCTGTGGAGAACAGTGCGAAGAAGGTCCATGTGTTGGACAGTGGAGAGGACATTTATGTTGTGTATTGTGGAAGGAATGTCTATGTTGTGGACATTAGGAAAGACCTCCGTGTGGTGGACAGTGGGAAGCATTTCCCACTCGTTGACAGTGGGGAGAAACTCCATGTGGTCGACAGTGGGAAGAAAGTCTCTGTGGTGGACATAGGAGAGGACATCATTTAGTGGACATTGGGAAGTATGTTCCTCTTGTGGACAGCAGGGTGTACCTTTCTGTGGTGGACAGTGGGAATGACATACCTGTTGTAGACAGTGTGGAGGACGTCCCTTTAGAGGACAGTGGAAAGGACATCCCTTTGGTGGACAGTAGAGAGGACTTCCCTGTGGTGGAAAATGGGAAGGATATCCCTGTGGTTGACCATGGGAAAGACATGTCTGTTGTGGACAGGGTGGAGGACATCCCTGTGGTGGACAGTGGAAAGGACATACCTTTGGTGGACAGATGAGAGGAATTCCCTGCAGTGGACAGTGAGGAGGATGTCCCTGTGGTGGACATTCGAATGATATATAAGTTGTGGACTGTGGGAAGGACGTTCCTGTTGTGTACATTGGGTAAAACCTCCTTGTGGTGAACAGTGGGAATGTGTCCATCTGTTGGACATTGGGAAGGAACTACCTGTGGTGGACAGTGGGAAGGATGTCCTTGTGGTGGAGGGAGGAGAGGTCTTCACTTAGGTGGACAGTGATAAGGACATCCCTGTGGTGGATATTAGAGAGCACCTCTCTGTGGTGAACAGTGGGAAGAAGATATGTGTGGTGGAGAGTATGAAGGACATTTATGTTGTGGATTGTGGGAAGTACATGTTGTGGACATTGGGAAGGTCCTCCATGTGGTAGACAGTGGGAAGCATGCCACTCTCGTGGACAGTGGGGAGAAACTAAATGTGGTGGACAGTGGGAAGGATGTCTCTGTTGTGAACATAGGAGAGGACATCATTTAGTGGACATTGGGAAGTATGTTCCTGTTGAGGACAGCAGGGTGTAAATTTCTGTGGTGGACAGTGGGAACGACATGCCTATTGTGGACAGTGCGGTGGACATCCCTTTGGTAGATAGTGGAAAATATATCCCTGTGGTGGACAATAGAGAGGACTTCCCTGTGGTGGACAATGGGAAGGAGGTCCCTGTGGTGGAACATGAAAAGGACATGCCTGTTCTGGACAGGGCAGAGGACATCCCGATGGTGGACAGTGGAAAGGACATACCTGTGGTGGACAGTAAAGAGGACTTCCCTGCAGTGGACAATGAGAAGGAAGTCCCTGTGGTAGACATTGGAAGGACATAGATGTGGCAGACTGTGGGAAAGACGTCCCTGTTGTGGACATTGAGAAAGACCTCCTAGTGGTGAAGTGTGGGAAGGATATCCCTCTGGTGGACATTGGGGAGGAACTGCCTGTGGTGGACAGTGGGAAGGATGTTCCTGTGGTTGAGAGAGGGGAGATCGTCACTTAGGTGGACAGTGGTAAGGACATCCCTGTCGTGGATATTAGAGAGGACCTCTCTGTGTTGAACAGTGGGAAGAAGGCACCTGTGGTGGAGTGTGGGAAGGACATTTATGTTGTGGATTGAGGGAAGGACGTACATCTGTGGACATTGGAAAGAACCTCCATGTTTTCTACAGTGCCAAGCATGTCCCTCTGGTGGACAGTGGGGAGGACCACCATGTGTTGGACAGTGGAAAGGATGTCCCTGTGGTGGACAGAAGAAAGAACAAAATTGAGGTGGACATTAGGAAGTACATTTCTGTTGTGGACAGCAGAGTGTACCTTTCTCTGGTGGAGAGTGGGAAGGATATGACTGTTGTGGACATTGTGGTGGACATCCCTGTGGTGGAGAGTGGAAAGGACATCCTCGTGGTGGACAGTAGAGAGAACTTCCCTGTGGTGGACAGTGGGAAGGAGGTCCCTGTGGTGGAGAGTGAAAAGGACATACCTGTTGAGGACAGTGTGGAGGACATCGCTGTGGTGAACAGTGGAAAGGATATCCCTGTGGTGGACAGTAGAGAGAACATCTCTGTGGTGGACAGTAGGAAGGAGGTCCATGTTGTGGACACTGGAAGGACCTATATGGTGTGGACTGTGGGAAGGACGTGCCTGTTGTGGACAATGGGAAACACGTTTTAGTAGACAGTGCGAAGGATGACCCTCTTGTGGACAGAGGGGAGGACGTCCCTGTGGTGGAAAGTAAAAAGGACATCACTGTTATGCTCTGAGGTGAGGATATCACTGAGGTGGACAGAGAAAAGACTTCCCTGTGGTGGAGAGCATGGAGGACCTTTCCATTTTGAATTGTGGGAAGGACATCCCTGATGTAAACAGTGGAGAAGACATCCATGTGTTGTACAGCGGAGAGGATTTCACTGTGGTGGACTGTGGGGTAGAAGTTACTGTGGTGCACTGGAGAACGTCCTTGTGGTGCATATTCAGAATGATGTCCATATGGTGGAGAGTGTGCAGGACATATCTGTGGTGGACAGTAGTTAGGACATCCCTGTTGTGCTAGTGGGGAGGATGTCCCTGTTTTTTACAGTGGGAAGGACCTCAATGTGTTTGGTAGTTGGTAATACATCCAGGTTGTGGACAGTTGGGAAGAAGTCACTGTGGTGGAGAGTTGAGAGGATTTCACTGTGGTGAAAAGTGCAGATGACGGCCTTGTAGACAGTAAGAACAACATTCCTGTGGTGCACAAGAGAATGTCTCTTTGGTAGACAGTGACAAGAATGTTCGTGTAGTAGGGAGAGTAGAGGATATCTCTGGGGTGTACAGTGGTAAGAACATCTCTGTTGTGCACAGCAGTATGTCCCTGAGGTGTACAGTGAGGAGGACATCACTGTGGTGGACAGGCAGAAGAATGTTCCTGTTGTGGACACTGAGGAGGACCTTCCTGTGGTGGACAATGTGTAGGATGTTGCTGTGGTTTACACTGTGGAGGATATTCATGTTGTGTACAGTGGTGAAGATGTCCCAGTAGTGGACATTTGTGAGGACAACCATGTTGTGAACAGTGGTAGGGATGTCATTGTGGTACACAGGAGAATGTCCCTGTGGTGGACAGTGGGAAAGACATCTCCTTGGTGAACAGTGGAAAGGACGTCCCTGTAGTGGACAGTTGGGAGGATCTCCCTGTTTTTGGACTGTGGAGAGGACGTTTCTGTGGTGGACAGTGGGATGTACATGTTTGTTGTGGACAGTGTATAGGACGTCAATATGGTAGACAGTGGAAAGGACATCCCTGGGGTGGACAGTAGAGAGGACTTCCCTGTGTTGGACAGTGGGAAGGACATATATGTTATGGACAGTGGGAAGGACATATATGTTATGGACAGTGGGAAGGACGTCCCTGTTGTGGACATTGGGAAAGAACTCTTTGAGGTGGACATGGGAAGGGTGTGCCTCTGGTGGACAGTGGGGAGGACCTCATTGTGTTGGACAGTGGGACGGATATCCCTGTTATGATCTGAGGAGAAGATATCACTGAGGTGGACAGTGGGAAGAACGTCCTCTTGTTGGAAAGCGGGGAGGACTTTTCTGGTGTGAATAGTAGGAAGGACATCCCTGTTGTAGACAATGGGGAGGATATCGTGGTGGGGGACAGTGGGGAGGATTTCACTGTGATGGACAGTGGGGAGGATGTTATTGTGGTGCACTGGAGAATGTCCCTGTGGTGCATAGTTGAAAGGATGTCCATATGGTAGAGAGTGCAAAGGACATCTCTTTGGTGGACAGTGGTTATGACATCCCTGTTGTGCACAGGAGGATGTCCCTGTGGTGCACAGTGGGGAGGAAGTCCCTGTTGTTTACAGTTGGAAAGATGTCACTGTGTTTGATAGTTGGGAGGATATCCATATTGTGGACATTTGGGAGAATGTGCCTGTGTTGGAGTGTTGAGAGGATTTCACTGCAGTGGACAGTGTTGATGACGGCCTTGTGAACATTAAGGACAATGCTCCTGTGCTGCACAAGAGAATGTCTCTTTGGTGGACAGTGAGAAGAATGTCCTTTTAGTGAAGAGTGCAGAAGACATCTCTGGGGTGGACAGTGGTAAGAACATCCCTTTTGTGCACAGGAGGATGTCCCTGTGGTGTACAGTGGCAAGGACATCACTGTGGTATACAGTAAATAGGACTTTCCTGTGGTGAACCATTGAAATGATGTCATTGTATTCAACAGTGGGAAGAACATTTCTTTGGAAGACAGTGTGGTAGATATCAGTGTGGTGGACAGGCAGAAGGATGTCCCTTTGGTGGACAGAGGGCAGGACCTCTCTATTGTGTAGAGTGTGTAGGATATCCCTGTTGTTTGCAGTGTGGAGGATATTTGTGTGGTGGATGGTTGTGAGGATTCCCTGTAGTGCATATTGTTGAGGACAACCATGTTTTGGACAATGATAAGGATGTCCTTGTAGTACACAAAGGGATGTCGCTATGGTGGACAGTGGGAAGGACATCTGTTTGGTGGACCGTGGAAAGAACATCCCTGTTGTGGACAGTGGGGAGGACGTCCCCATGGTGGACAGTGGTAATGACATTACTTTGATGGAAAGTAGAGAGGACCTCCCTTAGGTAGACAGTGGGAAGGAAGTCCCTGTGGTGGACAGTGGGTAGGACATTTATTTTGTGGACTGTAGGAAGAACATCACTGTTGTGGACATAGGGAAAGACCTCTTGTAGTGAACTGTTGGACGAATGTCCCTCTTGTTGACAGAGTGGAGGACGTCACTTATGTGTACAGTGGAAAGGACATCCCTGTGGTGGACAGTGGGGAAGATGTGTTGTGGACTGTGGGAAGGATGTCCCTGTGGTGGACTGATGGGGAGGAACTTCTTGGTGTGGACAGTTGGTAGGATGTCCCTGTGGTGGACAGAGAGTAGGACAATTCTCTTGTGGACAGTGAGATGGACGTCCTTGTGCAGGATAGTGAGGAGTATGTCCCTGTTGTCTACAGTTGGATGGATGTTGCTGTAGTGAACAGTTGGGAACATATTTGTGTGGTGGACAGTTTGGAAGACGTCTCGTGTTAAACAGTGGGAATGAAGTCCTATTTGTGGACAGTGAAAGGATGTCCATGTGGTGGACAAAGGGAAGGACGTCCCTCTTGTATACAGTGGGGAGATTCTCCATGTGGTGGACGTCCCTGCGGTAGAAAGTGGAGAGGATGTTTCTCTTTTGGACAACTGAGAGGACATTACTCTGGTGGACATTGTGAAGGACGTCCCTGTGATGAACAGCAGGGAGGACCTCTCTGTGGTGGACAGTGGTAAAGGTGCACCTGTGATAGACAGTGATGAGCATGTTTCTGTGGTGGAGAGTGGAAATATCGTCCCAGTTGTGGACAGTGATGAGGACCTCCCTGTCATGGATATTGGGAAGGACATCCCTATGGTGAACAGTGGAATGGATGTTTCTGTTGTGGACAATGGAGAGGACCTCCTCATGGTGGAAATGGAAAAGATGCCACAGTGATGGACACTGGTGAGGAAGTTTCTCTGGTGGACAGTGGTGAGGAAGTTTCTCTGGTGCAAAGGAAAATGTCCCTTTGGTGGACAGTGGAATGTACATCTCTGTGGTGGACAGTAGACAGAAACACAATGTGCTGTACATGGAAAGAACATTTATGTTGTGGACAATGGGAAGAAAGTCCCTTTTGTTGATATTGTGAAGGACCTCATTATGGTGAACAGTGGGAAGGATATCCGTCTGGTGAACATTAGGGAGGACATCCCTGAGTTGGACCAGGGGAAGGACATCCCTGTGGTGGACAGTGAAGAGGACTTTTCTGTGTTGGACATTTGAGATGACATCCCTGTGGTGAATAGTGAGAAAGATGTTTCTTTTGTGGATAGTGGGGAGGATGTCCCTGTTGTGGAGAGTGCAGAGTTAACATCTCTGGGGTGGAGAGTGCTGCTGACATCCCTGGTGTGCAAAGGAGGATGTCTCTGTGGTGCACCGTGGTGAGGATATCCCTGTTGTGCAGAGGAAAATATCCTTGTTCTGCAAAGTGGGTAGGATGTCCCAGTGGAAAACAGTGAAAAGGATGTCACTGTGGTGGACAATTTGGAGGATGTCCCTGTGGTGGACAGTGGGAAGGACGTCCCTTTGGTGGACAACAGGGAGGACTTCTTTATGATGGACTGTATGAAGGACGTCCTTGTGGTGGTCAGTGGGGAGGATGTCCCTGTGGTGGACAGTATGGAGGATGACTCTGTGGTGGACAGTTGAAAGATGTACCTTTGGTGGAGAGTGGGAAGGACATCCCTATAGTAGACAGTTGGTAGGATGTCTCTGTGGTGGACAACGGGAAGAATGTCCTTGTTGAAGACAGTGGGAAGGACGTCCCTGTGGTGGACAGTGTGCATGATGTCCCTGTGGTAGACAGTGGGGTGGACATCCCAGTGGTGAACAGTGCTGAGAACGTTTCTGTGGTGCACAGGAGAACGTCTCTTTGGTGGACCATAGGAAGAATTTCCCTGTTGTGGTGAGTGCAGAGGACATCTCAGGGGTGGACAGTGGTGAAGATGTCCCTGGTGTGCACTGGAAGATGTCCCTGTGGTGCCCACTCATGAGGACATCACTGTTGTGAACAGGAAATTGTTCCTGTGGTGCAGAGTAAAGAGGATGTCCCTGTCTTGAACAGAGGTGTGGTGGACAGTTGGTTGGACCTCTCTATGGTGGAAAGTGGGAAGGATGTCCCTGTGGTGGACAATGGGAAGGACAACCCTGTTGTGGAAAGTGGGAATGATGTCCCTGTGAAGGACAGTGGGGAGGACATCCTTGTGGTGAACAGTGGTGAGGACCTTTCTGTGGTGCACTGCAGAATTTCACTTTGGTCAACCCTGGGAAGGATGTCTCTGTTTTGTAGACTGCAGAGTATATCTCTGTGGTGGACAGTGGTGAAGATGTCTCTGGTGTGCATTGGAAGATGTCCCTGTGGTGCACAGTCATGAGGATGACCCTCTTGTACACAGGAGGATGTTACTGTGGTGCACAGTAGGGAGGATGTCCATCTTTTGAACAGTGGGAAAGAACACCCCAGTTTTGGACACTGGTGAGGACAACCCTGTGGTGGACAGTGGGGTTTACATCTCTGTGGTAGAAAAGGGAAGGATGTCACTGTGGTGAACAATTTAGAGGATGTCCCTGTGGTGATCAATTGAAAGGACATCCCTTTGATGGACAGTGGTAAGGATGTCCCTGTGGTAGACAGCGGTGAGGACATCCATGTGATGGACAGTGGAAAGGATGTCCATGTGGTGGACAGTTGGAAGAATATCACTTTGGTGGACTTTGGGAAGGACATCCCTTTGGTGGACATTGGGAAGTATGTCACTGTGGTAGACAGTGGAAAGGACGTACCTCTGGTGGACAGTGGAAAGGATGTCCCTGTGGTGGACAGTGGGGAGAATGACCCTGCGCTGGACAGTGGGGAAGACATTCCTGTAGTAAACACTTGTGAGGATGTTTCTGTGGTGCACTGGAGAATGTCATTTTGGTGGACCGTGGGAAGAATGTCCTTGTTTTGGAGAGTGCAGAGGACATCTCTGGGGTACATAGTGGTGAAGATGTCCCTGTTGTGCACTGAAAGATGTCCCTGTGATGCACAGTAATGAGGAAGTCCCTGTTGTGCACAGGAGGATGTCCCTGGGGTGCACAGTGGGTAGCATGTTCCTGTTTTGAACAATAGAAAAGAACACCCCTGTGGTGGACATTGGTGAGGACGCCCCTGTTGTGGACAGTGGCATGGACAACTTTGTGATTGATGGGGGAAAGATGTCCCTGTGGTGAAGAGTGATGAGGACAACTCTGTGTTAGACATTGGTGATAACATCCCTGTGGTGGACATTGGGCAGGATGTCCCTGTGGTGAATAGTGGAAAAGATGTTTCTGTGGTGGGCAGTGGAGAGGACCTCCTAATGGTGGAAAGTAGAAAGGACGTCACAGTGGTGGACAGTGGTGAGGACGTTTCTCTTATGCAAAGGAAAATGTCCCTTTGGTGCACAGTGGAAAGTACATCTCTGTGGTGGACAGTAGAGAGAAACACACTCTGGTGGATAGTGGGAAGAACATTTATATTGTGGACAGTGGGAAGGAAGTTGCTGTTGTCGATATTGGGAAGGAAGTTGCTGTTGTCGATATTGGGTAGGACCTCCTTGTGGTGGACAGGGGGAAGACATCCCTGTGGTGGACAGTGAAGAGGTCTTTTCTGTGTTGGACATTTGGGATGACATCCCAGTGGTGAATATTGGGAAAGATTTTTCTTTGGTGGATAGTGGAGAGGATGTCCCTGTCGTGGTGAGTTCAGAGGACATCTCTGGGTTTGAGACCGTTGATGACATCCCTGGTGTGCAAAGGAGGATGACCTTGTGGTGCACAGTGGTGAGGTTATCCGTGTTGTGTACAGGAAAATGTCCTTGTTGTGCAAAGTAGGTAGGATGTCCCAGTGGTGAACAGTGGAAAGGATATCACTGTTGTGGACAATTTGGGGGATGTTCCTTTGTTGGACAGTAGAAAAGACATCCATGTGGTGGACTTTGGGGAGGTCCACTTTGTAGTGAGCATTGGGGAGAAACTCCCTGTGGTTCACAGTGGAAAGGATGTCCCTGTTGTGCACAGGAGGATGTCCCTTTGGTGAACAGTTAGAATCATGTCACTGTGCTGGACATTGGTGAAAATCAACCTGTGGTGGACAGTTTTATGGATGTCCTTGTGGTACACAGGAGGACATCTCTGTGGTGGACAGTGGGGAGGACCTCTCTCTGATGGACAGTGGAGAGGAAATTTCTGTGTTGCACAGTTGTGTGGACTTCCCTGTGGTGAAAAGTGTGTTGAACATCCCTGCGGTAAACTGTCATAATAATGTCCTTTTGTGGACAGTGGAAGTATGTTCATGTTGTGGACAAGAGGAGTATGTCCCTATGGGAGACAGTGGTGGACATGTGTAGGATATCTCTGTGGTGGACTGTGGGGAGGACATCCCTGTTTGATAAGTGGGGAGGATATTCTTGTAATGGACAGTGGGGAGGACATCTCTGTGAACAGTGAAGAGGACATTTCTTTGTTAGACATTTGGGATGACATCACTGTTGTGATTAGTGTGAAAGACCTTTCTTTGGTGGATAGTAGGGAGGATGTCCCTGTTGTGGAGAGTTCAGAGGACATCTCTGGGGTGGAGAGTGTTGCTGACATCCTTGGTGTGCAAAGGAGGATGTCCCTGTGGTGCATAGTAGTGAGGATATTCCTGTTGTGTACAGGAATATATCCCTGTTTTGCAAAGTGGGGAGGATGTCCCTGTGGTGGACAGTGAGGGGGACGTCCCTGTGATGGACAGTGGAAATAACATCCCTGTTGTGGACAGTGGGGAGGACATCCCTATGGTGGACAGTGGTAATGACAGCACTTTGATGGACAGTAGAGAGGACCTCCCTGTGTTGGACAGTGGGAAGGAGGTCCCTGTGGTGGACAGTGGGAAGGACATTTATGTTGTGGACTGTGGAAAGAACATCTCTGTTGTGGACATTGGGAAAGACCTCCTTGTGGTGAACTGTGGGAAGAATGTCCCTCTTGTGGACAGAGGGGAGGACGTCACTTAGGTGGATATTGGGAAGGACATCCCTGTGGTGGACAGTGAGGAGGACCTTTCTGTGGAGGTCAGTGGGAAGGACATCCCTGTTGTGTACAGTGGGTAGGATGTCACTTGTTTTGACAGTGGTAAGGACATTTCTGTGGTGGATAGTAGAGAGGACTTCCTTGTGGTGGACAATGGAAAGGAGGTCCCTGTGGTGGACCATGGAAATGACATGCCTGTTGTGGATGGTGCAGAGGACGTCAATGTTGTGGACAGTGGAAAGGACATCCCTGTGGTGAACAGTAGATAGGACTTACCTGTGGTGGACAATGAGAAGGAGGTCCCTGTGGTGGACATTGGAAGGACATATATTTTGTGGACTTTGTGAAGGACGTCCCTGTCGTGGACATTGGAAAAGACCTCCTTGTGGTGAAAAGTAGGAAGGATGTCCCTCTGGTGGACATTGGGGAGGAACTCCCTGTGGTGGACAATGGGAAAGATGTCCCTGTGGTGTAGAGAGGGGAGGTCGTCACTTAGGTGGACAGTGGTAAGGACATCCCTGTGGTGGATATTAGAAAGGACCTCTCTGTGGTGAACAGTGGGAAGAAGATACCCATGGTGGAGGGTGGGAAGGATATTTATGTTGTGGATTGTGGGAAGGACATACATGTTGTGGACATTGGGAAGGACCTCCGTGTGGTGGACAGTGGGAAGCATGTCCCTCTCCTGTACAGTGGGGAGAAAATCCAGGTGGTGGACAGTGGGAAGAACGTCTATGTGGGACATAGGAAAGGATATCATTTAGTGGACATTGTGAAGTATGTTCCTGTTGTGGACAGCAGGGTGTACCTTTTTGTGGTGGAGAATGGGAAGGACATGCCTGTTTTAGACAGTGCGGTGGACATAACTGTGGTGGACAGTGGGAAGGAGGTCACTGTGGTGGAGAGTGAAAAGGACATACCTGTTGTTGACAGTGTGGAGGACATCCCTGTGGTGAACAGTGGAAAGGACATCCCTGTGGTGGACAGTAGAGAGGACTTCCTTGTGGTGGACAGTAGGAAGTCCATGTTGTGGACATTAGAAGGAACTATATGGTGTGGACTGTGTGAAGGATGTCCCTGTTGTGGAAAATGGGAAAGACCTTTGGTGGACAGTGGGAAGGATGACCCTCTTGTGGACAGTGGGGAGGATGTCCCTGTGGTGGAAAGTGGGAAGGACATCCCTGTTATGGTCTGAGGGGAAGATATCATTGAGGTGGACTGCAGGAAGGACGTCCCTGTAGTGGAGAGCTGGGAGGACCTTTCTGTTTGGAAATGTGGGAAGGACATCCTTGTCATAGACAGTGGAGAGGACGTCCATGTATAGGACAGTGGGGAGGATTTCACTGTGGTGGACAGTGTGGTTGACTTACTGTGGTGCACTGGAGAATGTCCTTGTGGTACATAGTCAAAATGATGTCCATATGGTGGAGAGTGCGGAGGACATAGCTGTGGTGGACAGTAGATAGGACATACCTGTTGTACTCTGTGGGGAGCATGTCCCTGTTGTTTACATTGGGAAGGACCTCACTGTATTTGGTAGTTGGTAGGACATCCCTGTTGTGGACAGTTTGGAGTATGTCACTGTGCTGGAGAGTTGAGAGGATTTCACTGTGGTGGACAGTGCAGATGGCCAGGTAGACAGTAAGAACAACGTTCATGCGGTGCACAAGAGAATGTCCCTTTGGTGGACAGTGAGAAGGATGTCCTTGTAGTGGGGAGTGCAGAAGACATCTTTGGGGTGTACAGTGGTAATAACATCTCTGTTGTGCACAGGATGATGTCCATGAGGTGTACAGTGGGGAGGGCATCACTGTGGTGGACAAGCAGAAGGATGTTCCTGTGGTGGACAGTGGGGAATACATTCTTGTGGTGGACAATGTGTAACATGTCCCTGTGGTTTACATTGTAGAGGATATTCATGTTGTGGACAGTGGTGAGGACATTGCTGTAGTGGACATTGGTGAGGGCAAACATGTTGTAGACAGTGGTAAGGATGTCCTTGTAGTACACAGGAGGATGTCCCTGTGGTAGACAGCAGGAAAGACATCTCTTTGGTGAACAGTGGAAAGGACACCCCTGTGGTGGACAGTTGGGAGGACCTCCCTCTTTTGAACAGGGGAGAGGACATTACTGTGGTGGACAGTGGGATGTACATGTTTGTTGTGGACAGTGTAGAGGACGTCAATGTGGTGGACAGTGGAAAGGACATCCCTGTGTTGGACAGTAGAGAGGACTTCTTTGTGGTGGACAGTAGGAAGGAGGTCCATGTTGTGGACATTGGGAAAGACCTCTTGGAGGTGGACATGGGAAGGTGTGCCCCTGGTGGACAGTGAGGAGGACCTCCTTGTTATGGACAGTGGGAAGGACATCTCTGTTATGATCTGAGAGAGGATATCACTGTTATGGACAGTGGGAAGAACGTCCTCTTGGTGGACAGCGGGGAGGACCTTTCTGGTGTGAATAGTAGGAAGGACATTCCTGTTGTAGACAATGGGGAGGATATCCCAGTGGTGTACAGTGAGGAGGATTTCACTGTGATGGACCGTCGGGAGGATGTTACTGTGGTGAACTGGAGAATGTCCCTATGGTGCATAGTTGAAAGCATGTCCATATGGTCGAGTGTGCAGAGGACATCTCTGTGGTGGACAGTGGTTAAGACATTTCTGTTGTACACAGGAGGATGTCCCTGTCATGCACAGAGGGGAGAAAGTCCCTGTTGTTTACAGTGGGAAGGACGTCACTGTGTTTGATAGTTGGGAGGATATCCATCCTTGTGGACATTTGGGAGGATGTCCCTGTGTTGGGGTGTTGAGAAGATTTCACTGTGGTGGACAGTGTTGATGAAGGCCATGTGGACAGTAAGGACAATGCTCCTGTGGTGCACAATAGAATGGTTCTTTGGTGGACAGTGAGAAGGATGTCCTTGTAGTGGGGAGTGCAGAAGACATCTCTGGGATGGACAGTGGTAAGAACAATCCCTGTTGTGCACAGGAGGATGTCCCTGTGGTGTAGAGTGGGAAGGACATCCCTGTGGTGTACTTTGAAGAGGACTTTCCTGTGGTGGACCATTGAAATGACGTCATTGTGGAAGACAGTGGGAAGGACGTCCCTTTGTAGGAGAGTGGGGAGGACATCACTGTGGTGGACAGGCAGAAGGATGTCCCTTTGGTGGACAGAGGGGAGGACCTCTCTATGGTAGAGAGTGGGTTGGATGTCCTTCTGGTTTACACTGTGGAGGATATTCTTGTGTTGGATGGTGGTGAGGATTCCCTGTAGTGCATATTTTTGAGGGCAACCATGTTTTGGACAATGGTCAGACTGTCCTTGTAGTACACAGGAGGATGTCCAGGTGAGTGGACAGTGGGAAGGACATCTGTTTGGTGGGCCATGGAAAGAAAGTACCTGTGATGGAGAGTTGGGAGGACCTCCCTGTGGTGGACAGTGTGGAGGACATTTCTGTCGAGGACAGTGGGGAAGCTGTCCCTGTGGTGGACAGTGGAAAAAACATCTCTTTGGTGGACTGTGGAACGAACGTCCCTGTGGTGGACAGCTGGGAGGACCACCCTGTGGTGGACAGTGGGAGCACATTTCTGTTGCAGACAGTGAGATGGACACCCTGTGGTGGAATATGGGGAGGACATCACTTTGGTGGACAGTGGGGAGGATTTTCTGTGGTGGAAAGTGGGAAGAATGTCCCTGTGGTGGACAGCAGGGAAGACATCTCTGTGGTCTACAGTGGGAAGGACATCACTGTTGTGGAAAATCGAAAGAATATTCCCGTTGTGCACAGTTGTGAAGACGTCCCTGTTGTGCATAGGAGGAAGTCCTTGTGGTGCAAAGTGAGGAGGATGTTTCTTTGGCGGACAATGGGAAAGACGTCCATGTGGTGGACTGTGGTGAGGTCCATTCTGTAGTGAACATTGGGGACAATATCCCTGTGGTGGAGAGTGGAAAGGATGTCCCTGTGGTGAACATTGGTCAGGATGTCCCTGTTGTACATAGGAGGATGTCTTTGTGGTGAACAGTGGGAAGGATGTCACTGTGCTGGACATTGGTGAAGATGACACTGTGGTGGACAGTTTTATGGATTTCTTTGTGGTACACAGGACATCCCTGTGGTGGACAGTGGAGAGGACATCCCTGTTTAAACCAGGGAGGACATCATTGTGGTGGACAGTGGGGAGGACATCACTGTGGTGGACAGTGGGAAGAATGTCCCTGTGGTGGACAGCAGAATGAACCTCTTTGTGGTGTACAATGGGAAGGACCTTTCTCTGTTGGACAGTGCAGAGGATGTACTTGTGGTGGACAGTGGAAAGACGTTCTATGGTGGACATCGGGAAGCCTGTCCCTGTGGTGTACAGCAGGGTTGACCACTCTGTGGTAGAGAGTGGGAAGGACATCCCTGCTGTGGACAGTAAAAGGAAGTCCCGTTTTTGCACATTGGGGAAGATGTCCCTCTGGTGAACAGTGGGAAGTATATTTCTGTGGTGGACTGTGGTGAGGACGACCCTGTGGTGGACAGTGGTAAGGATGACCCTTTGGTAGACAGCAGAGAGGAACTCACTTTGGTGGACAGTGTGAATGACATCCCTGTGGTGGACAATGCAAATTATGTCCCTGTGGTGCACAGTGGTGAGGACATCCCTCTTGTTCACAGGAGGATGTCCTTGTGGTGGACAGTGGGAAGGACACACATATGGTGGACAGTGGAGAAGATGTATGTGTTTTAGACAGGGGGAAGGATGTCCCTTTCGTGGACAGTGGGATAGACGTCCCTTTGGTGGACTGTGTGGAAGGAACTCCTTGGGGTGGAGAGTTGGGAGGATGTCCCTGTGGTGGATAGTTGGTAGGACCTTTCTGTTGGGGAGAGTTGGATGTATGTCCTTGTGGAGAACAGTGGGGAGTATGTCCCTGTTGTTTACAATGGGTAAAATGGGATGGATGTTTTGTAGTGGACATTTGGGAACATATTTGTGTTGGACAGTTAGGGAGACGTCCCTGTGTTAAACAGTGGGAAGGAAGTCCTTTATGTGGACAGCAAAAGGATGTCCATGTGGTGGACAATGGGAAGAACATCCCTGTTGTGGACATTGGGAGAGTCATTTTAGTGGACAGTGGGAAGGATGACCCTCTTTTGGACAATGGGTAGGATGTCCTTGTGGTGGAAAGTGGGAAGGACATCCCTGTTATGGTCTGAGGGGAGGATATCACTGAAGTGGACAGAAGGAAGGACATCCCTGTGGTGGACAGCCGGGAGGACCTTTCTGTTTTGAATTGTGGGAAGGACATCCCTGTTGTAGACAGTGTGGAGGACATCCCTGTGCTGGACAGTGGGGAGGATTTCACTGTAGTGGACAGTAGGGAGGATGTTACTGTGGTGCACTGGAGAATGTACTTGTGGTGCATAGTCAGAAGGATGTCCATATGTTGGAGAGTGCGGAGGACATCTCTGTGGAGGACAGTGGTTAGGACATCCCTGTTGTGCCCAGTGGGGAGGATGCCCCTGTTGTTTACAGTGGGAAGGACTTCACTGTGTTTGATAGTTGAGAGGACATCTCTGTTGTGAAAAGTTGGGAGGATGTCAATGTCATGGAGAGTTGAGAGTATTTCACTGTGGTGGACAGTGCAGATGATGGCCTTGTAGACAGTAAGAACAATGTTCCTGTGGTGCACAAAAGAATGTCTCTTTGGTGGACAGTGAGAAAGATGTCCTTGTAGTGGGGAGTGCAGTGGACATCTCTGGGTTGTACAGTGGTAAGAACATCCCTGTTCTGCACAGGAGGATGTCCCTGAGGTGTACAGTGGGGAGGACATCACTGTGGTGGACAGGCAGAAGAATGTTCCTGTTGTGGACAGTGAGGAGGACCTTCCTGTGGTTGACAATGTGTAGGATGTCCCTGTGGTTTACAGTGTGGAGGATATTCATGATGTGGACAGTGGTGAGGACGTCCCTGTAGTGGACATTGTTGAGGAAAACCATGTTGTGGACAGTGGTAAGGATATCCTTGTCATACTCAGGAGGATGTCGCTGTGGTGGACAATGGGAAGGACATCTCTTTGGTGAACAGTGGAAAGGACAACCCTGTGGTGGAAAGTTTGGAGGACCTCCCTGTAGTCAACAGTGGAGATGACATTTCTGTGGTAGACAGTGGAATGTACATGTTTGTGGTGGACAGTGCGGAGGATGTCAATGTGGTGGAAAGTGGAAAGGACATCCCTGTGGTGGACAATAGAGAGGACTTCCCTGTGATGGACAGTGGGAAGGAGGTCCATTTGTTTGACAGTGGGAAGGACATATATGTTGTGGATAGTGGAAAGGACGTCTCTGTTGTGTACATTGGAAAAGACCTATTTGTTGTGGACACTGGGAAGTGTGTGACTCTGGTGGACATTGGGGGAACCTCCTTGTTCTGTACAGTGGAATGGACATCCCTGTTATGATCTGAGGAGAGGATATCACTGAGGTGGACAATGGGAAGGAAGTCCTCTTGGTGGACAGTAGGGAGGACCTTCCTGGTGTGAATAGTGGGAAGGACATCCCTGTTGTAGACAGTGGGGAGGACATCCTGGTGGTGGACAGTGGGGAGAATTTCACTGTGATGGACAGTGGGGAGGATGTTACTGTAATTCACTGGAGAATGTCCCTGTGGTGCAAAGTTGGAAGGATGTCCATATGCTGGAGAGTGTGGATGACATCTCTGTGGTGGACAGTGGTTAGGACATCCCTATTGTGCACAGAAGGATGATCCTGTTGTGCACAGTGGGGAGGATGTCCCTGTTGTTTACAGTGGGAAGGACTTCGCTGTGTTTGGTAGTTGGGAGGACATCCGTTTTGTGAACAGATGGGAATTGGAGAGTTACGAGGATGTTCCTGTGGTGGAGAGTGGAGAGAAACACACTGTGGTGGACAGTTGGAAGAAGATTTATGTTGTGGACAGTGGGAAGGAAGTGCCTGTTGTCGATATTGGGAAGGACCTTCTTGTGGTGAACAGTGGGAAGGATATCCCTCTGGTGGACAGTGGGGAGGACATCCCAGTGATGGACAGGGTTAACGAAATCCCTGTGGTTGACAGTGAAGAGGACATTTCTGTGCTAGACATTTGGGATGACATCCCTGTGGTGAATAGTGGGAAAGATGTTTCTTTGGTGGATAGTGGGGAGAATGTCCCTGTCGTGGAGAGTGCAGAGGACATCTCTGGGGTGGAGCGAGTTGCTGATATCCCTGGTGTGCAAAGGAGTATGTCCCTGTGTTGCACAGTGGTAGGATATCCCTGTTGTGCACAGGACAATGCCTCTGTTGTGCAAAATGGGTAGGATGTCCCAGTGGTGAACAGTGAAAAGGATGTCACTGTGGTGGACAATTTGGAGGATGTCCCTGTGGTGGACATTGGGAAGGACATTTATGTTGTGGACTGTGGGAAGAACATCTCTTTTGTGGACATTTGGAAAGATCTCCTTGTGGTTAACATTGGGAAGGATGTCCCTCTGGTTGAGAGAGGGGAGGACATCACTTAGGTGGACATTGAAAAGGACATCGCTGTGGTGGACAGCAGGGAGGACCTATCAGTGGTGAACAGTGGGAAGAAGGTCCATGTGTTGGACAGTGGAGAGGACATTGATGTTGTGGATTGTGGGAAGGATGTTCATTTAGTAGACATTGGGAAGAACTGCCATGTGGTGGACAGTGGGAAGCATGTCCCTCTTGTGGACAGTGGGGAGAAACAACATGCGGTGTACAGTGAAAAGTACATCTCTGTGGTGGACATACGAGAGGACATCATTTACTGGACATTGGGAAGTACATTCCTGTTGTGGACAGCAAGGTGTACCTTCCTGTGGTAGACAGAGGGAAGGCCATACCTGTTGTGGACAGTGTGGAGGACGTCACTTAGGTAGACAGTGGTAAGGACATCCCTGTGGTGAATAGTAGAGAGGACCTCTCTTTGGTGAACTGAGGGAAAAATATCCCACTGGTGGAGAGTGTGAAGGACATTTTTTTGTAAATTGTGGGAAGGACGTACACTTCGTGATCTTTGGGAAGGACCTCCATGTGTTCTACAGTGGTAAGCATGTCCCTCTAGTGGACAGTGGGGAGGACCACCATTTGGTCGACAGTGGGAAGGATGTCTCTGTGGTGGACAGAGAAAAGGACATCATTGTGGTGAACATTAGGAAGTACGTTCCTGTTGTGGACAGCAGGGTGTACCTTTCTGTGGTGGAAAGTGGGAAGGACATGCCTGTTTTGGACAGTGTGCTGGATATCCCTCTGGAGGACAGTGGACAGAACATGCCTGTAGTGGACAGTAGAGAAGACTTCCCTGTGGTGGACATTGGAAGGAGGTCCCTGTGGTGGAGAGTGAAAAGGACATGTCTGCTGTTGACAGTGTGGAGGACATCACTGTGGTGAACTGTGGAAAGGATATCCCTGTTGTAGACAGTGGGGAGGGCATCCCTGTGGTGGACAATGGAGAGAATTTCACTGTGATGTACAGTGGAAAGGGTGTTACTGCGGTACACTGGAGAACATCCTTGTGGTGCATAGTCAGAAGGATGCCCATATGGTGGAGAGTGCGGAGGACATCTCTGTGGTGGACTGTAGTTAGGACATCCCTATTGTGCCCAGTGGGGAGGATGTCCCCGTTATTTACAGTAGGAAGGTCTTCACTGTGTCTGATAGTTGGGGGGACTTCCCTGTTGGGGACAGTTGGGAGGATGTCACTGTGATTGAGAGTTGAGAGGATTTCATTGTAGTGGACAGTGCAGATGACAGCCTTGTAGACAGTAAGAACGTTTCTGTGGTGCACAAGAGAATGTCTCTTTGGTGGACAGTGAGATGGATGTCCTTGTAGTGGAGAGTGCAGAGGACATCTCAGGGGAGTACAGTGGTAAGAACATCCCTGTTGTGCACAGGAGGATGGCCCTGAGATGTATAATGGGGAGGACATCACTGTGGTGGACAGGCAGAAGGATATTCCTGTTGTGGGCAGTGGGGAGGACCTCCCTGTGGTGCACAATGTGTAGGATTTCCTGTGGTTTACAGTATGGAAAATATTCATGTTGTGGACAATGGTGATGATGTCCCTGTAGTGGACATTGTTGAGGACAACCATGTTGTGGACAGTGGTAAGGATGTCCTTGTGGTACACAGGAGTATGTCCCTGTGGTGGACAGTGGGAAGGACATCTCTTTGGCGAAGAGTGGAAAGGACGTCCCTGTGTTGAACAGTTGGGAGGACCTCCATGTGGTGGACAGTGGAGTGGATGTTTCTGTGGTTGACAGAAGGATGGAATTCTCTGTGGTGGAATGTGGGGAGAACATCCCATTGGTCGACAGTGGGGAGGACATTCCTGTTGTGGAAAGTAGGAAGAATGTTCCTGTGGTGGACAGCAGTGAGGACATCCCTGTGGTCTACAGTGGGAAGGACATCTCTCTTTTGGACAGTGGAAAGAATATTCCTGTGGTGCACAGTTGTGAGTACATCCCTGTTGTGCATAGGAGGATGTCCCAGTGGTGGAAAGTGAGGAGGATTTTTGGTTCATTGATAGTGGGAAAGAGGTCCATGTAGTGGACTGTGGGGAGGTCCAGTCTGTAGTGAACATTGGGGAGGATGTCCCTGTGGTGGACAGTGGAAAGGATGTCCCTGTAGTGCACATTGGTCAGGATGTTCCTGATATGCACAGGAGGCTGTCCCTGTGGTGAACAATGGGAAGGATTTCACTCTGCTGGACATTGGTGAAGATGGCCCTGTGGTGGACAGTTTTATGGATGTCCTTGTGGTACACAGGAGGACATCCCTGTGGGGGACAGTGGGAAGGACCTCTCTCTTATGGACATTTTGGAGGAAATCTCTGTGTTGGACAGTTTGGTGGACCTCTTTTTGGTGGACAGTTTGTACAAAGTCCCTGTCATAGACAGTGGGGAGGACATCCCTGTGCTAAACTGTAGGAATAATATTCTTTTTGTGGACATTGGAAAGATGTCCATAGTGTGGACAAGGGGAGTACGTTTCTATGTTGGACAGTGGGGAGGACCTCCCTGTGGTGGACATGGGTAGGATGTCTCTGTGGGGGACAGTGGGGAGGACATGCATGTTTAAAGTGGGGAGGACAACTTTTTGGTGGACAGTGAGGAGGACATCTCTGTGGTGGACCTTGGGAAGAATGTCTCTGTGGTGGACAGTGAATTACGTCTCTGTGGTAGATGGTGGAAGGATGTCACTGTGGTGGAAAATTTGGAGAATGTCCCTGTGGTAAACAATTTGAAGGATGTCCCTTTGATGGACAGTGGGAAGGACGTCCCTGTGGTAGACAGTGGTGAGAACGTCCATGTGATGGACAGTGGGGAGGATGTCCATGTGGTGGACAGTTGGAATAACATTCCTCTGGTGGACTTGGGAAGGACATCCCTTTGGTGGACAGTGGAAGGGATGTCCCTGTGGTAGACAGTGAGAAGGACATCCTTGTTCTGGACAGTGAGGAGGATGTCCCTGTGCTGGACAGTGGGGAGTTCATCCCTGTAGTAAACAGTGGTGAGGATGTATCTATGGTGCACTGGAGAACATCATTTTGGTGGACCGTGGGAAGAATGTCCCTGTTTTGGGGAGTTCAGAGGACATTTCTAGGGTGGACAGTGGTGAAGATATCTCTGGTGTACACTGGAAGATGTCCCTGTGGTGCACAGTCATGAGGATGTCCCTGTTGTGCACAGGTGAATGTCTCTGTGGTGCACAATGGTGAGGATGTTCCTGTTTTGAACAATGGGGAAGAACACCCCTGTGGTGGACGTTGGTGAGGACGCCCATGTAGTGGACAGTGGGGAAACATCTCTGTGGTGGACAGTGGTGTGGACCTCTTTATGGTTGACGGGGGAAAGATGTCCCTGTGGTTAAGAGTGCTGAGTACAACTCTGTGTTGGACATTGGTGAGAACATCCCTGTGGTGGACATTGAGCAGGATGTCCCTGTTGCTGACAGAGTGTAGGACGTTCCCATGGTGAACAGTGGGGAGGTGGTTCCTTGATGGATTGTGGGAAGGATGTCCTTGTAGTGGACAGTGAGGAGGACGTCCCTGTGGTGAACAGTGGAAAGGACAACAGTAGATAGGACATCCCTGTTATAGACCTTGGGTAGGATGTCACTGTTGTGGACAGTGAGAAGGACTTTTATGTTGTGGACAGTAAAAAAGGATGTCCCTTTTGTGGACACTAAGAAGGACCTCCTTGTGGTGGACAGTGGGAAGGATATCCCTCTGGTGGACAGTTGGGAAGGACATCACTGTGGAGGACAGTGGGAAGAACGTCCCTGCTGTGGATAGTGGAAAGGACTTCTCTTTGGTGGACAGTGGGGAATATGTTCATTTAGTGGACAGTGGGGAGGACGTCATGTGGTGGACAGTCGTGAGGAGGTTACTCTGGTGAAAAGGAGAACATCCTTTGGTGGACATTGGGAATGTTTTCTCTGCCGTGGAGTGTGCAGAAGACATCTCTGCGGTAGACAGTGCTGAGGATATCGCTGGTGTGCACAGGAAGATATTCCTGTGGTGCACAAGGTTGAGGATATCACTGTTGTGCACAGAAGGATTTCCCTGTGGTGCACAGTGGGGAGGATGTCCTTGTGGTGAACAGGGAGAAGGATATCTCTATGATGGACATCTGGGAGGACCTCTCTGTAGTTGACAGTAGGAAAGACCCCCCTGTTGTGGACAGTGGGTAAGACGTCCATGTGGTGAACAGTGGGGAAGATGTTTCTGTGGTGGAGTGTGAGGAGGACGTTCCTCTGGTGGACAGTGGTGAGGATGTTCCTCTGGTGGACACTGGGGAGAAATTTTCTGTGGTGGTAAGTGTCAGAAGCCAGGAACCTCACCTCTTACCCTCACCCCCCTACTTCTCCCCACTTGCACAATGTCCCCTGCAGCTTCATCTCCCTGGTAACCACAAGGTTCTGCTTGATACTTACATCCCCTGCAGCCTCATCTCCGTAGTAACCACAAGGTTCGGCTTGATAGTTACAAATAGATTTATAGACTTAAAGCAGTGTACCATATCTTTTGAGGAAAGCAGTTAGACCGCCATTTTTTCAGGGCACAGGCCAAGAAGATTCTGCACTGTTCCAGCACCTGGATCCCTCTTACCCCTCCCTTTACAAAATGTATTATAAATAGGCGCTTTGTGCCCAAATATATGACTTTTGACAAGCATTTGCTTCCTTGAGTCCATTTTGTCTCTCGCCCATTCTTCTTCCAGGTTGTAATCCTCCTTGTCCCTCACGAATAACCTAGGACCTGCTGGTCAGGTCAGGTAAGTAAAGAGGACATCACTGAGTTGTACAGTGGAGAGTGCTTTCCTGTTTTATAAAGTGAGGAGGATATCCCTGTGGTGGACAGTGGTGAGGACGACCCTGTGGTGGACAGTGGGAAGGACGTCTCTGTGGTGGACAATGCAATGTATGTCCCTATGGTGCACAGTGGTGAGAACATCCCTGTTGTGCACAGGGGAATGTAGTTTGTAGCCGCCCGCGGCCACAAGTCAACTGGATTCACCTGAAAGGGGAGCTGGGAATGAAAGGGGAGGACGGCGAGAAGAGATGAGGCCAAGACAAAGTTCTCTGGTCAAGGCCCAAAGCTTTAATGTTCAGCTCTCAATTTAAAGGGGAAGACCCAACCCACAACCCCTCCTGGTTTCAGATGGGTGGGATAATCCATAGTCCATTCCTGGTCACGGCCAGAGATGTCTCAGGGCAAGCCCAGGGGCAGTTCTGCTGTGTTCCGGGCAGCCAAGGTGGGTAACTCCACCTAGATCCCGTCACTTGACCTTGCTGTGGCAACCAAGGTCTCTCAGTCCTGCTCATGGGGGGAAGAGTACAGTCCTTGTGGTGGACAGTGTGGAGGACCAAACTCTGGTGGACTGTGGGGTAGTCCGTCCCTGTGGTGGACAGTGGGAAGGACGTCCATGTGGTGGACAGTGGGTAAGATGTCTGTGTTGTGGAAAGTGGGAAGAATGTCCCTTTGTTGGACAGTGGGAAGGAAGTCCCTTTGGTGGACTGTGGGGAGGAACTCATGGGGATAAACAGTTGGGAGGATGTCCCTGTGGTGGACAGTGGGTAAGACCTTTCTGTTGTGGACAGTTGGATGGACATCCTTGTGGAGGAGAGTGGGGAGTATGTCACTGTTGTGTACAGTGGAATGGATGTTTCTGGTGTGGACATTTGGGAACATATTTGTGTGGTGTACAGTTAGGAAGACGTCTCTGTGGTAAACAGTGGGAAGGAAGTCCTTTTTGTGGACAGTGAAAGGATGGCCATGTAGTGACAATGGGAAGGACGTCCCCATTGTAGACAGTGGGGAGGTTCTCCCTGTGGTGGACAGTAGGTAGGACGTCCCTCTTGTAAACGGTGGGGAGGATGTTTTTGTTTTGGACAACTGAGAGGATGTTACTGTGGTGGATAGTGTGAAGCATGTCCCTTTGGTGGACAGCAGGGAGGACCTCTCTGTGGTGGACAGTGGTAAAGATGTCCCTGTGATAGTGATGAGGATGTTTCTCTGGTGGACAGTGGAACTGACGTCCCTGTTGTGGCCAGTGGTGAGGACTTCCCTGTCATGGATATTGGGAAGGACGTCCCTGTGGTGAACAGTGGAAAGGATGTTTCTGTGGTGTACAGTGAGAAGGACATCCCTGTTGTGGACAGTAAAAGTATGTCACTTTTGTGCACACTGGGGAAGACGTCCCTCTGGTGAACAGTGGGAAGGACATCCCTGTGGTGGACACTGGTGAGGATGAACCTGTGATAGACAGTGGTAAGGAAGCACCTGTAGTGGACAGCATGGAGGACCTCACTTTTGTGGACAGTGGGAAGGAAATCCCTGTGGTGGACTGTGGGTAGGAACTCCTTAAGGTGGACAGTTGAGAGTATGTCCCTGTTGTGGACAGTGGGTAGGATCTTTCGGTTGTGGACAGTTTGATGGACATCCTTGTTGAAGACAGTGGGGAGTATGTCCCTGTTGTGTACAGTGGGATGGATGTTTCTGTAGTGGACAGTTGGGAATATATTTGTGTGATGGACAGTTAGGGAGACATCCCTGTATTAAAAAGTGGGAAGGAAGTTTTTTTGGACAGCGAAAGGATGTCCATGTGGTGGACAATGGGCAGGACATCCCTGTTGTAGACAGTGGGGAGGTTCTCCCTGTGGTGGACAGTAAGTAGGACGTCCCTGTGGTGGAGAGTGGGGAGCACATTTCTGTTTTGGACAACTGAGAGGATGTTACTGGGGTGGATAGTGTGAAGGATGTCCCGGTGGTGGACAGCAGAGAAGACCTCTCGGTGCTGGACAGTGGTAAATGTGTCCCTATGATAAACAGTGATGAAGATGTTTCTGTGGTGGAAAGTGGAATGGTTGTCCCTGTTGTGGACAGTGGTGAGGACCTTCCTGTTGTGGCTATTGGGAAGGATGTCCCTGTGGTGCACAATAAATAGGATATCCCTGTTGTGCACAGGAAAATGTTCCTGCTGTGCAAAGTGGTTAAAATGTCACAGTGGTGAACAGTGAAAAGGATGTCACTGTGGTGAACAATTTGGAGGATGTCTCTGTGGTGGACAGTTGAAAGATGTACCTATGGAGGACAGTGGGAAGAACGACCCTTTGGTGGACAGTTTGAAGGACATTCCTTTGGTGGACAACAGGGAGAACTTCACTTGGTGGACTGTATGAAGAACGTCCTTGTGGTGGTCAGTGGGGAGGATGTCCCTGTGGTGGACATTGGGGAGGATGTCTCTGTGGTGGACAGTTGAAAGATGTACCTATGGTGGACAGTGGGAAGAATGTCCCTTTGGTGGACAGTGGGAAGGAAATCCCTGTGGTAGACAGTGGGTAGGATGTCCCTGTGGAAGGCAGTAGGTAGAAAGTCTCTGTGGTGGACAATGTGAAGGACATCTCTATTTTGGACATTGGGGAGAATATTTCTGTGGTGGACAGTTGAAATGACATCCCGGTATTGGACAGTGGAGAGGACCTACCTGTGGTGAAGATTGGGGAGGTCCTCCCTGTGGTAGACAGTGAAAAGTATGTCCCTGTAGTGGACAGTGGAAAGAATATCCATTGTGGACAGTTTGGAGGACATCCCTTTAGTGGACAGTGGAAAGGACATCACTCTGATGGACAGTAGAGAGGACTTCCTTGTGGTGGACAGTGGGAAGTAGGTCCCTGTCGTGGACAGTGGGAAGGACATTTATGTTGTCAACTGTGGGAAGAACATCTCTGTTGTGGACATTGGGAAAGACCTCCTAGTGGTGAACTGTGGGAAGAATGTTTCTCTTGTAGAAAGAGGGAAGGACGTCACTTAGGTGGTCAGTGGTAGGGACATTTCTGTGGTGGACACTGGGGAGGACCTTTCTGTGGTGGACAGTGGGAAGGACATCCCTTTTGTGGACAGTGGGGATGTCACTGGTTTGGACAGTGGTAAGGACATCCCTGTGATGGACAGTAGAGAGGAACTTTCTGTGGTGAACAGTGGAAAGAAGGTCCATGTGTTGGACAGTGGGGAGGACATTTGTGAATTTTGGGAAGGACATCCATGTTGTGGATATTGGGAAGGAACTCCGTGTCTTCTTCAGTGGCAAGCATATCCCTCTGGTGGACAGTGGGGAGGACCACCATGTGGTGGAAAGTGGGAAGGACGTCGCTGTGGTGGACAGAGGAAAGGACATCATTGAGGTGGACATTAGGAAGTACGTTCCTGTTGTGTACAGCCGAATGTACCTTTCTGTGGTGGACAGTGGGAAGGTCATGCCTGTTGTGGACAGTGCGGAGGACATCCCTTTGGTGGACAGTGCAAAGGACATCCCCATGGTGGACAGTAGAGAAAACTTCCCTGTAGTGGACAGTGGTAATAAGGTCCCTGTGTTGGACCATGGAAAGGACATGCCTGTTGTAGACAGTGTGGAAAACATCCTTGTGGAGAACAGTGGAAAGGACATACCTGTGGTGGACAGTAGAGAGGACTTCCCTGTGGTGGACAGTGAGAAGGAGGTTCCTGTGGTGAACATTGGAAGGACCTATATGTTGTGGAATGTGGGAAGGACATCCCTGTTTTGGACATTGGGAAAGACCTCCTTGTGGTGAACAGTGGGAAGGATGTCCCTCTGGTGGACATTGATGAGAAACTCCCTGTGGTGGACAATGGGAATGATGTCCCTGTGGTGGAAAGAGGAGAGGTCGTCACTTAGGAGGATAGTGGTAAGGACATCCCTGTGGTGTATAGTATAGAGGACCTCTCTGTGGTGACCAGTGGGAAGAAGGTCCCTGTGGTGGACAGTGGGAAGGACATTTATATTCTGGATTTTGGGAAGGACATACATGTTGTGGACATTGGGAAAGACCTCCGTGTGTTTTATAGTGCCAAGCATGTCCCTCTGGTGGACAATGGGGAAAACAACCATGTGTTGGACAGTGGGAAAATGTCCTTGTGGTGGACAGAGGAAATGACATCATTGAGGTGGACATTAGGATGTACGTTCCTGTTGTGATCAGCAGGGTGTACCTTTCTGTGGTGGACAGTGGGAAGGACATGCCTGTTGTAAACAGTGTGGTAGACATCCCTGTGGTGGACAGTGGAAAGTATATGACGTCCTCCCCCATGTTTTTTACAGGGACATCCGTCACCCTGTCCACCACAGGGATGTGTTCCCCACAGCCCACAACAGGTACATTCTTCCCACCATCCACCAAAGAGACATCCACCCCAGTGGACACCACAGAAATGTTTTCCCCACTCTCCACCACAGGGTTGTCCTCCTGTATACCAAAAGGATGTCCTTACCACTGTCCACCACAGGGACGTTTTCAAAAATATCCAGCAGAGTGACATTCTTCCCACTGTTAACCAAAGGGACATCTTCTCCACTGTGCACCACAAGGACATCCTCACCACTGTGCATCACAGGGACATTTTTTCCACTGTCTACCACAGGGATGTCCTCCCAACTGAAAACACAGTAATGTTCTTCCCACTGTAAACCACAGTGCCATCCTTCCAAATGTGCACCACAAAGACATCCTCCTCTGCACAAAAGGGATGATCTCACCAATGTCCAACACAGAGATGTCCTCTGCACTCAACACAATACAGAAATCCTTCCCACTATCCACCACAGGGATGTTCTCCACTGCACCATAGAAACTTCTTCCCAACTCTCCACAAGGACGAACACCACAGTGAAATTCTCCCCACTGTACACCAAAGAGACTTCCTCCTCACTGTCCACCACACAGATGTCCTTCTGCACTATAAAACACAGCAATGTCCTCCTCAAAGTTCACTACATAGAAGGTCTCCCCACTGTCAACCACAGGGACGTCCTTCCCACTGTTCACTTCAGTGACGTCCTCCCTTCTGTCCATCACAGGGACATCTTTCCTACTGTCCACCACAGGAAGGTCCTCCACACTGTCCACCACAGGGATGTCCTTCCACATGTAAACCACAGAGATGTCCTGCCCACTGACCATCAAAGGTACGTCCTTCCCACTGTCCACCAGAGGGACATCTTTCCCACTGTCCACCACAGGGATGTCATTCCCACTGTCCAGCACAGAGAGGTTCTCCCTGCTGTCCACCACAGGAATGTCCTTCCTACTGTCCACCACAGGGTCGTCCTCTCCAAATTCCACCACAGTGACGTCCTTCCCACTGTTCACCACAGGAACATTCTTTCCACTCTGCATGACAGGGACATCCTCCACTGCAGAACAGAGATGTCCTCCACACTGTGCACCACAGGGATATCCTCCTATGCACAACATGGATGTTCTAACCACTATCCACTACAGAGATGTCCTCTGCACTCTCCACTACAGGGAAATGCTTACCACTATCCACCAAAGTGATGTTCTTGTGTGCACCACAGGAACGTCCTCCCCTACTGTACACAAGCCATCATCACCACAGTGAAATCCTCTCCACTGGCCACCACAGGGACGTCCTCCCAACTGTCATCACAGGGATGTCCTCCCAACTGTCAAACACAGTAACGTTCTTCCTACTGTAAAGCACAGTGACATCCTCCCAACTGTGCACCACAAAACCTCCTCCTGTGCAAAACAAAGGTGACCTCACCAATGTCCACCACAGAGATGTCCTCCGCACTCACCACCATATGGAAATACTTCCCACTCTACACCAGAGGGACATTCTCCTCTGCACCACAGAAACTTACTCCCAAATGTCCACAAGGACATCCACCCCACAGTCCACCACAGTGAAATTCTCCCCACTGTCCACCCCGTGGCTTTCTCCCCACTGTCCAACACATGGATTTCCTCTGCATTGTAAACCACAGAAATATCCTCCTCACAGTTCACTAGAAAGAAGTCCTCTCCACTTTTCACCACAGGGATGTCCTTCCCACTGTCCACCTCACTGATGTCCTCCTCTCTTTCCAGTGTACCACAAGGATGTCCTTACCACTGTCAACCACAAGGTCATCCTCAACAATTTCCAGCATAGTGATATCTGTCTCACTGTTCATCACAGGGACATTCTCCCCACTGTGCACCAGAGGGACATCCTCCTGTGCAGAACAGGAACATCCTCTCCACTTTGCACTACAGGGACATCTTTTCCACTGTCCACCAAAGGGACGTCCTGCCCACTGTCCATCAAACGGACATCATTCCCACTGTCCTTAACAGGGATGTCCTCCCAACTGTCCACCAAATGGACATTCTCCCCACTGTCCACCACAGAAACATCCTTCCCACTGTCCACAACAGGGACATGCTCTCCACTGTCCACCGCAGGGACATTCTTCCCACTGTCCACCACAAGAAGGCCCTCTCCACAGTCCACCACAGAGACATCCCTCACACTGTCCACCACAGGGATGTTTTTCCTACAGTCCACCACAGGTACATTCTTCCCACCATCCACCAAAGAGATGTCTAACCCAATGGACACCAAAGGGACTTCCTCCTGAGTACCAACAGGACGTCCTTACCACTGTCCAACAAAGATCATCCTCACCAATGTCCACCACAGGGACGTCCTTCCCACAGTCCACCAAAGGGACATCCTTCCAACTGTCTACCACACGGACATCTTCCAAACTATCCACCACAGGACGTTCTTACCACTTTCCACCACAGGGACGTTTTCACAATGTCCACCACAGGGACATCTTTCCCATGGTCCACCACAGTAAGATCCTCTACACTATCCACCACAGTGATGTACATTCCACTGTCCACCACAGAGATGTCCTTCCCACAGTCCACCACAGGGACATCTTTCCAACTGTCCACCACATGGACATTCTCCCAACTATCCACTATGGGATGTCCTTAACACTTTCCACCAGAGGGACATTTTCACACTGTCCACCACAGGGATATCTTTCCCACTGTCCACCAAAGGAAGATCCTCTTCACTATCCACCACAGTGATGTACGTTCCACTGTCCACCACAGGGAAGTTCTTTCAAATATCTGCCACAGGGACATCCTCCCCACTGTCCACAGCAGGGAAGTCCTTCTCAGTTTCCACTACAGGGACATCCTCACCAATGTCCACCACAGGAATGTCCTTCCCACTGTTCACCACAGGGACATTTTTTCCACTGTCCTCCACAGGGATGTCTTCCCAACTGTCCTCCAAAGGGAGGTCCTCACAACTGTCCACTGCAGAAACATCCTCCCCACTGTCCAGAACAAGGACATCCTTTTCACTGTCCACAACAGGGACATCCTTCACACTACTCCAGCACAGGAATGTCCTCCCCACCATCCACCACAGGGACATCCTACCCACTGTCCACCACAGGGATGTCCTTCCCACTGTCCAAAACATGTATGTTCTCCCAACTGTCCATCACAGGGACATCCTTCCCTCTGTCCACCAACAGGACGTCCTACACACTGTTCACCACAGGGACTTCCTGCCCACTGTGTACCACAGGGACATACTTCTGTGCACAAAAGAAACGTTTTTCCCACTGCCCACCAAAAGTACATCCACCAAACTGTCCATCACAAGGAGGTCCTCTCCACTGTCCACCACAGGGACATCCTCCCCACCATCCACCACTGGGACATCCTGTCCACTGTCCACCACATGAAGGTCTTCTCCACTGTTGACCAAAGCAACGTCTTTCTACCATCCACCATGGAAACATCCTAATCACTGTTCAAAACAGGGATGTCTTTCCCATTGTGCAGAACAAAGAAGTCATTCCTGCTGTCCACCACAGGAATGTCGTACACACTACCACAGAAAGTTCCTCCCAACTGTCCACATCAGGGACATCCTTTCTACTGTCCACCAAAAGGATGTCCTTCCCTCAGTAAACCACAGAGACATCCTCCCAACTGTCCACCACAGGGACATCCTCCCCACTGTCCACCAGAGGAACGTCCTTCCCACTGTCCAACACAGGAACGTCCTTCCAACTGTCCATCAAAGGGACATCTTCCCACTGTCCTCCAAAGGGAGATTCTCACAACTGTCCACCACAGAAACATCCTCATCACTGTCCAGAACAAGGACATTCTTTTCACTGTCCACAACAGTGACGTCCTTCCACTGTTCACCACAAGGCCATCCTCCCCACTCTGCACCACAGTGACATCCTTCTGTGCACACCAGGGACATTATCACCACTGTGAAGACACATTCTTTCCACTGTCCACATCAGTGATGTCATTCTGTCTACCACAGAGAGGTCCTTCCCACTGTCCACCACAGGACATCCATTCCACTGTCCACCCAAGAAACGTTTTTCCAACTGCCAATTACAGGGACATAGTCCAAACTGTCCACCACAGTGACATCCTTCCCAGAGTCCACCACAAGAAACTCCTTCCCACTGTCCACCACAGAAATGTCCACCCTAATGTTCACCACAGTGATGTACTTCCCACAGTCCACCACAAGGAACTCCTCCACACTGTCCACCACAGGGACATTCTCTCCACTGTCCATCAGAGTAAGGTCCTCCCAACTGTCCACCAAAGGGAAGTCCTCCCCACTGTCCACCAAAGTGACTTCCTTTTAACTGTCCACAGCAGGGTCGTTCTCCCAACTGTAAACCAAAGGGACATCCTTCTTACTGTCCACCACACCTACCCACTATCCACCACAATGACATTCTCCCCACTGTCCACTACAAGGACGTCCTTCCCATGCTTCACCACAGAAATGTCCTCAACACTGTCCACCACAATAACGTCCTAACCACTGCCAACCACTGGGACTATCTTCCCACAGTCTACCACAGGAAGGTCCTCTCCAATGTAGATCACAGGGACATCCTTTCCACTGTCAACCACAGGAACGCCCTTTTCACTGTCCACCAAAGTGATGTCCTTCCCATTTCCACAACAGGGACGTCCTCCCAAACGTCCACCACAGGGACATCCTCCCCACTGTCAACCACAGGGATGTCCTTCTCACTGTCCACAACAGTGTCTCACTTCCCACTGTTCACTGCAGGGACATTCTCCCTACAGTCCACAAAAGTGATGTTCTAACCACTGTCCACCACTAGGACTTCCTTACCACAGTCCACCTCAGGAAGGCCCTCTTCACTGTCGACCACAGGAACATCCTTTCCACTTTCCACCACAGGGACGTCCTAGACACACTCCACCACAGGGAGCACCTCCCCAACTTCCAAAGAGTAACATCCTCCCCACTATCCACTACAATGACATCCTTTCCACTGTCCAACAAAGGGAAGTCCTTCCCACTGTCCACAACAGGGACATCCTTACAAATGTCCACCACAGTGATATCCTCCACACGGTCCACCACAGGGACATTGTTCCCAATGTCCACCACAGGGATGTTTTCCCTACTGTACTCTAGAGGGAGTTCCTTTCCCCTGTACACCCCAGGGACTTCCTTACCACTGTCCACCATAGCGTCGTCCTCACCATTGTCCAGCGCAGTGATGTCCTACACACTGTTCACCACAGGGACATGCTCAACACAGTGAACCACAGGGACATCCTTCTGTGCACAACAGGGTGGTCCTCACCATGGTGCACTACAGGGACACCCTTTCCACTGTCCACAAAAGGGATGTCCTCCACACTGTCCACCACAGAGAGGTCCTCCCTGCTGTTTACTACAGGGATGCCAATTCCAGAGTCCACCATAGGGACATCCTTCTGACTGTCCATCAAAGATACATACTTCACACTCTCCACCACAGGGACTTCCTTCTTATTGGCCACCAAAGGAACATTCTTCCCACTGTCCACCAAAGGAAGATCCTCTCAACTGTCCATCACAGTGATGTCTTTTCAACTGTCCACCACAGAAATATCCTCATCAATGTCCACCAGAGGGTTATCTTTCCAAATCTCCACCACAGAGACTTCCTCCCTGCTGTCCATCAAAGGGACATCCTTCCCACTGTCCACCATGAAAAAGGTCTTTACACTGTCTACCAAAAGAACGTCCTTCCCACTATCCACCACAGGTCTGTCCTCCTCTCAGTCCACCACAGGGACATCCTCCCAACTTTCCACCACAGGGACATCCATCCCATTGCCCAATACAGGGATGTGTTTTCCCCTGTCCAAAACAGAAACGTCCTCTCTACTGTACACCACAGGGACGTCCTTCCCACTGTCCACCAAAGGGATGTCCTTCCCACTGTCCACCACAGAGATGTCCTCACAACTCTGCACCACAGGGACATAATCCCCACTCTCCACTACAGCAAAGTTCTTCACACTGTGCACAAAAGGGACATCCTCCTCACTGTCCACCACAGTGATGTCCTTTATACTGTCCACCACAGAATCATCTCACAATTGTCCACCACAGGAATGTCTTTCCCACTGTCCTCCAAAGACAGATCCTCATCACCCTCCACCACAGGGACATCCTTTCCATTGTCCACCACAGGTAAGTCCTACCCACTGTCTACAACATTGAGGTCTTCCCCACTTTCCACCACAACAATGTCCTCACCACAGTTTAAAATCAGGGACATCCTTTCTACTATCCACCAAAGGGATGTCCTTCCTACTGTACACCACAGGGATGTCCTCTCAACTGCATACCACAAAGACATCCTTCTTACTGTCCACCAAAGGGACGTCCTTTCCACTGCCAAACACATGGACATCCTTCCCACTGTCCACAACATATATATTCTCTCCACTGTCCACATCAGGGACTTCCTTCCAACTGTCCACCACAGGGACATAATCCCCACTGTCCACCACAGGGGAATCCTTTAACTGTACACAAAAGAGACATCCTTCCCTCTGTCCACAACAGGGATGTCTTTGCTAATGTCCACCACAGAGAGGTCCTACCCACTGTCCACCACAGGTACATCCTACCCACTATCAACCACAGGGAGGTCTCCCCACAGTCCACCACAGGGATGTCATCCTCACTGTTCATAAGAGGGACATTTTTCGACTGTCAACCATAGGGATGTCCTTCCCAAGGTCCACCAAAGGGACATCTGCCAAACTGTCCAGTACAGGGACACCCTCCCCACTGTCCACCAAAGGGACATCCTTCCCACTGTCCACAACAGGGACATCCTAACCACTGTCCACCACAGTGATGTCCTTTCCACCCTGCACTAATGGGACTTCCTTCCCACTGTCCACCACAGGAAGGTCCTCTCCACTGTTGACCACAGGGACGTTCTTTACACTGTCCACCACAGAAATATCCTCATCACTGTCCCCCACAGGTATGTAGTTCCCACAGTCCACCACAGAGATTTATTCCCCACTGTCCAACACAGGGACGTTCTTCCCACTGACCACCACAGACAAGTCTACCCACTGTCCACCAGAGAGACATCCTGTAAACTGTCCACAGCAGGGACATGCTCCCCACTGTCAATGACAGGAACGTACTCCCCACAGTCCACCACAGTAATGTTCTAACCACTGTCCACCAATAGGACTTCCTTACCACTGGCCACATAAGGAAGGTCCTCTCCACTGTCCACCACAGAAACATCCTTTACAATGTCCACCACTTGTATGTTTTTTCCCACTGCCCAGCACAGAAATGTCCTTTCTACTGTTCACCACAGGTATGCCCTTCCCACAGTTCCCCACAGGGACATCCTCCCCACTCTCGACTCCAGAGAGGTCCTACCTGCTGGCCACCAAAGTGACATCCTTCCTACTGTACACCACGGGGATGTCCTCTCCACTGTCCACAACATGGAGGTCCTCCCCACTGTCTTCCACTGGGATTTCTTCCAACATTCCAGCACAGGAATGTCCTCTCCACTGTCTCCAATGTCCACAAGGACATTCTTCCCACTGTCCACCAAAGAGATGTCCTTCCCACTTCCACCACAGATTTGTCCTTGCAACTCACCACCACAGGGACATTATCCCCACTGCCCACCACAGGGAAGTCCTTCGCACTGTGCACAACAGGGACATCCTCCCCACTCTCCACCACAGTGACGTCCTTTATACTGTCCACCACAGGGACATCTTTCCCACTGTCCTCCAAAGAGAGATCCTCCTCGCTCTCCACCACAGGAACATCCTTCCTAGAGTCTTCCAAAAATCATCCTCCCCACTGTCCAAAAAAGGGAGGTTCTCCCCACTGTTCAACTCAGGGACTTCCTACCCATTGTCTACCACAAAAAGTCCTCCCCAATGTCCACCACAGAAACGTCCTCTCCACTGTCCACCAAAGGGACATCCTTCCCACCATCCACCAAAGGACTTCCTTCCCATTGTCCACCACAGAGATGATCTCGCAACTGTGCACCACAGTGACTTACTCCCCACTGTCCACCACAGGGAAGTCCTTCCAACTGTCCAAAACAGGAACATCCTTCCCACTGATCACCTCAGGAAGTCATTTCCACTGTAAATAACAGAGAGGTTCTACCCACTGTCCACCACAGGGACATCCTACCACTGTCAACCATTGGAATGTCCTCTGCACAGTCCACCACAGGGACATCCTCACCACTGTTCACCACAGAGTCGTCCTTTTCACAATCAACCATAGGGACGTCCTTCCGACTGTCCACCAATGAGATGTACTTCCCACAGTCCACCACAAGGACCTCCTTCCCATAATCCAACAAAGGGACGTCCTTCCCTCTCTCCACTAAAGGGACATCCTAACCACTGTCCACCACAGAGAGGTCCTCCCCACTGTCAGGCACAGGAATGTTCTTTCCACTGACCACCAAAGGGATGTCCTTCCCACTGTCAACAACAGAGATGTCTTCCAAACTGTCCACCACAGAAACATCCTCCACACTGTCCACCACAGGGATGTCCTTTCCACTGTACACCACATGGACACCCTTCCCACTGTCCACCAAAGTGACATCCTTTCCCATGTCCACCACTGGGACATCCTCTGAACTGTCCACAACAGAGATGTCCTTCTAACTATTCACAACAGGGACATACTTCCCAGTTTCCACCAGAGATAGTTCCTCCCCACTGTCCTCCACAGTGACTACCTTACCACTCTCCACCACAGGGTCATTTTCACCAATGTCCAGAACAGTGATGTCCTTCTCAATGTTCACCACAGGGACATCCTCCCCACTGTGTACCACAGGGACAACCTTTTGTGTATAACAGGGATGTCAGCACAACTGTGGACCACAGGGACATCCTTTCCTCTATCCACAACATGGAAGTCCTTCCCAATGTTCCCCACAGTGACGTCCTTCCCACTGATCACCACAGAAACATCCTCGCTACTGTTCACCACAGGGACATCCTTCCCACTGTCTACTACAGAAACATCCTCCCTACTGTTCACCACAGAGATATCCTTTCCACTGTAAACCACAGGGACATCCTTCCCACTGTCCAACTGGGGTGTGTTCCTACCCATTGTCCACCACAAGAACGTTTATTTCACTATCCACAAAAGATGTCCTTCCAACTGTTCACCAAAGGGATGATCTACCCACTGTCCACCACAGGGACATACTCCCCACTGTCCACCACAGGGACATCCTCCTCACTTTCCACCACAGAGTCCTCCTTTCCATTGTCCACCAGAGTGACGATCTACCAACTGTCCACCACAGGGACCTACTCCCCACTGTCCAACACAGAAATGTCCTCCAAACTGTCCAGCAGAGTGAGATGTTCCCCACTGTCCACCACAGAAATGTCCTCACCACTGTCCACCAAAGGTATGTAATTCCCACTGCAAAAAAGAGAAAAATTCTCCTACTGTCGACAATAGTGACATCCTCCTCACTGTCCACTACAGGGATATCCTTTCACTGTCCACCACAGGAAGGTCCTCTCCTCTGTCCAACACAGGGACATCCTACCCACTGTCCACCACTGGCACTTCCTTCCTACTTTCCAACACAGTAAGGTCCCGTCCACTGTCCACCACAGTGACAACTTTTCAAATGTCCACCACAGAAACATCCTCATCACTGTCCACCAGAGGGATATCTTTCCCACTGTCCACCACAGAGACTTCCTCCCGGCTGTCCACCACAGGGACATCCTTCTCACTTTTCAACAAAGGGATGTACTCCTCACTGTCCACCACAGTGACGTCCTTCCCACTGTCCACTAGACACAGTTCCTCACCACTGTCCACCACAGGGATGTCCTCCCCACTGTCCAGCAGAAGGACGTCTTTCCCACTGTCCTCCAAAGAGGGATCCTCCTCACTCTTTACAACAGGGACATCCTTCCCACGGTCTACCACAGAAACGTCCTCCCCACTATCCAAAAAAGGGACATCTTCCCCACTGTCCACCACAGGGACTTCCTACCCACTGTTTACCACAGGGAGATCCTCTCTACTGTCCACCAGAGAAAAGTCCTATCCACTGTACACCAAAGGGACATCCTTCTCACTATCCACCAAAGGGATGTCCGAATCACTGTCCACCACAGTGGCATCCTTCTCACTGTCCACCACTGGAACTTTTTTACCACTCTCAAATACAGAGACTTCATCCCTGCTGTCCACCACAGGAATGTTTTTTCCACTGTACACAACAGGGACATCCTCCCAACTGTCCACCACAGGGAAGTCTTCCCCTCCTTTTACCACGGGGACATCCTCCCTACTGTCCACCACAGGGATGTCTTTTTCTCTGTTCAACCATGGGATGTCCTTCCCAATGTCCACCACACAGACATACTCTCCACTGTCCACCACAGGGAGGTCCACCCTATTGTCCAACACAGGAAATTCCTTCACACTCTCCACCAGAGAGATGCCTTTCCCACTGTCCAAAAAGTGATGTCCTCCCCTCTGTTTACAACAGGGACATCCGTCCCACTGTCCACCACAGAGAGGTCCTCCCCACTGTCAGGCACAGGGATGTTCTTTCCACTGACCACCAAAGGGACGTCCTTCCCACTGTCAAAAACAGAGATGTCTTCCAAACTGTCCAACACAGAAACATCCTCCACACTGTTCACCACAGGGATGTCCTTTCCACTGTCCACCACATGGACACCCTTCCCACTGTCCATCAAAGTGACATCCTTTCCCATGTCCACCACTGGGACATCCTCTGAACTATCCACAACAGAGATGTCCTAACTGTTCACAATAGGGACATCTTCCCCAGTGTCCACCAGAGATAGTTCCTCCCCACTGTCCTCCACAGTGACTTCCTTACCACTCTCCACCACAGGGTCATTTTCACCAGTGTCCAGAACAGTGATGTCCTTCTCAATGTTCACCACAGGGACATCCTCCCCATTGTGTACCACAGGGACAACCTTCTGTGTATAACAGGGATGTCAGCACAACTGTGGACCACAGGAACATCCTTTCCTCTATCCACAACATGGAAGTCCTTCCCAATGTTCCCCACAGTGATGTCCTTCCCACTGATCACCACAGAAACATCCTCTCTACTGTTCACCACAGGGACATCCTTCCCACTGCCTACTACAGAAACATCCTCCCTACTGTTCACCACAGAGATATCCTTTCCACTGTAAACCACAGGGACATCCTTCCCACTGTCCAACTGGGGAGTGTTTCTACCCATTGTCCACCACAAGAACGTTTATTTCACTATTCACAAAAGATGTCCTTCCAACTGTTCACCACAGGGATGATCTACCCACTGTCCACCACAGGGACATCCTCCCCACTGTCTACCAGAGGGAAGGGCTCCCCACTCTCTACCACAGCGACATCCTCCCCACTGTCCAACAAATGGACATCCTTCCCACATTCACCACAGAAACATCTTCCCCACTATACACCACAGGGACATCATCCTGTGCAAAACAGGTACATCCTTATTGCTGTGCAACAAAGGAACATCCTCCTGTGCACAAGAGTGCTGTCCTCACCACTGTCCACCCCAGAGATGTCCTACTCACTCTCCACTACAGGGACATACTTCCCAAGGTTCACCAAAGGGATGTTCTTCTGTGTACCACAGAAACATCCTCACCACTGTACACAACAGAGACATCACTGCTGTCCACCACAGGGACGTCCTCCCAACAGTACACCACAGGGACTTCTTAACTACTGTCCAACACAGGGTCGTCCTGACCAATGTCCAACACAGTGACATCATTCCCACTGTTCACAACATGGACATCCTCCCCACTGTGAACCACAGGGACATCCTTCTGTGTACAACAAGGACATCCTCACCACTGTGAGTCACAGGGATATCCTTTACCCTGTCCACATCAGGGATGTGCTTCCCACTGTCCACCACAGAGAGGTTCTTCCCACTGTTCTCCACAGGAATGTCCTTTCCACTGTCCACCAAAGGGACATCCTTCCCACTCTTAACCACAAGAACGTCCTTCAAAATGTCCAACATAGACACTTCTTAACACCTGTCCACCACAAGGACATCCTTCTGACACTCCACAACAGAGACATCCTTCCCACTGTTCACAACAGGGATGTCCTCCTTGCTGTCCACCAGAGTGATGTCCTCCCCACTGTCCACCAGAGGGAGTTCCACCCTAGTGTCCACCACATGGATGTCCTCCCCACTGTCGAGCAGAAGGAGGTCCTCCCGATTGTCCCCCACTGTCTTCCCAAGGGACGTACTTCCCACTGTCCACAAGAGGGACTTTCTCCAAACTGTTGAACACAGGGACATTCTCCTCTCTGTCCACCAAAGAAATGCCCTACCCACTGTTCACCACTGGTACTTCCTTCCCACTGGCCACCACAGGAAGGTCCTCTCCATTGTCCACTACAGGGATATCCTCCCCACAGTCCACCACTGGGACTTCCTTCCTACTTTCCACCACAGTAAGGTCCTCTCCACTGTCCACCACAGTGACATCAATTCAAATGTCTACCACAGAAACATACTCATAACTGTCCACCTGAGGGATATCTTTCCCACTGTCCACCACAGAGACTTCCTCCCTGCTGTCCACCACAGGGACATCCTTCCGACTTTTCAACACAGGGATGTACTCCTCACTGTCCACCAGACAGAGTTTCTCACCACTGTCCACCACAGGGACATCCTCACCACTGTCTACCAGAGGGACATCCTTCCCACTGTCCACCACAGGGATGTCCTACCCACTGTCTACCACAGGGAGGTCTTTTACACCTTCCACCACAGGAATGTCCTCCGCACTGTCCGCCACTGGGACATTCTTTCTACTGTCCACCAAAGGGATGTCCTTTCCATTGTCAACCACAGGGACATCCTCTTAACTGTACACCACAGGGACATCTTTTCCACTGTCCTCCACAGGGACATCCTTTCAACTGTGCACGACAGGGACATCCTCTTGGAAAAACAGGGACATTTTTACCACTGTGCAACACAGGAATATCCTCTTGCACACACCAGGGATGTCCTCACCACTGTCCACCCCAGAGATGTCCTACACACTCTCCACTACAGAAACATACTTCCCACAGTCCACCAAAGGGAAGTTTACCTGTGCACCACAGAAACATCCTCACCACTGTCCACAACACGGACATTGTCACTACTGCCCACCAAAAAGACATCCTCCCCACTGTCCACCACAGAATGATCCTCTCCATTGTCCACCATGAGTACCTCCTCACCACTGTTTACCACAGGGACATCTTTCCCACTCTTCACCAAAGGGACGATCTACAATCTGTCCACCACAGGCACATCTTTCCTACTGTCTACCACAGAGACATCCTCCCCACTGCCCACCACAGGGACTTCTTACCCACTGTCCACCAGAGGGAAGTCCTCCTCACTGTCTACAACAGGGACATCCTCCTGTGAATTATAAGGATGTCCTGACCTTTTTTCACAACAAGGTCGTCCACACCCATGTCCAGCACAGTGATGTTTTTTCCTCTGTGCACCACAAGGCAATCTTCCTGTGCACAACAGGGAAGTCCTCACCTCTGTGTACCACAGGGACATTCTCCTGTGCAGAACAGGGACATCCTCACCTCTGTGCACTACAGGGACATCCTTTCCACTGTTCACATCAGGGATGTCCTCCCCACTGTCCACCACAGAGAGGTCCTCCCCACTGTCCATTACAGGGATGTCCTACCCACTGTTTACCAAAGTGATGTACTTTCCACTGTCCACCATAGGGACATCCTCACAAATGTCCACCAAAGAGACTTACTTCCCACTGTCTACCACAGGGACCTCCTTCCCATTGTCCAACAAATTGACATTTTTCCCACTGTCCATCAGAGGGACGTCTACCACACTATCAACCACAGGGATTTCCTACCCATTGTTAACTAGAGGCAGGTCCTCCTCACTGTCCATGACAGGGACCTTCTCCTTTGTACCACAAAGTCATCCTTACCTCTGTCCAACACAAGGTCATCCACACTAATGTCCAGCACAGTTATGTCCTTCCCACTGTTCACCACAGGGGCATCATCCTGTGCACAACAAGGACGTCCTCACCACTGTGCACTACAGGGACATTCTTTCCATTGTCCACCACAGGGATGTCCTCCCCAGTGTCCACGGCAGTGAGGTCCTCCCCAATGTCCACCACAGGGATGTCCTTCCCACTGTCCACCACAGTAAGGTCCTCTCTAATGTCCACCACAGTTATGTCCGTTCAACTGTCCACCACAGAAACGTCCTCATCACTGTCCACCAGAGGGATATTTTCCCACTGTCCACCACAGATACTTCCTCCCTGCTGTCCACGACAGGTACGTGCTTCCCACTGTCCACCAAAGGGATATCCTATTCTCTGTGTACCACACAGAGATCTTCCCCACATTCCACCACAAGGATGTCCTTCCCACTGTTTACCACAGGGATGACCTTTCAACTGTCCACCAAAGGTATATCCTTCCAACTGTCCACCACAGGGACGTTCTCCTAACTGAACACCACAGGGACATCCTCCCCACTGCCCTACACAGGGACGACCTTCCCAGAGTTCACCCAAGTAACCTCCTTCCCACTGTCCACCAAAGGGAGATCCTTCACACTGTCCACCAAAGGGATATCTGCCAAACTGTCCAGCACGGGACATCTTTTTCACTTTCCAACACAGGCACGTCCTTCCCACTGTCCACAACAGGGTCGTTCTAACCACGGTCTACCAAAGTTATGTCCTTTCCACTGTCTATGACTGGTACATCCTTCCCACTGTCCATGACAGAAAGATACTCTCCGCTGTTGACCACGGGGATGTTATTTCTACTCTCCACTACAGAAACATCATCATCACTGTACACCACATTGATGTTTTTTCCACTGTCCAACACAATGACTTCTTCCCCGTTGTCCATTACAAAGACTTTTTCTCACTGTCCACCATAGGGGTGTCCTCCTCACTGTCCACCACAGTGAGGTCTTCCCCACGTTCCACAGTCTACTACAGGGAGGTCATCTCAAATATTCACCACATGGACTTCCTTCCCACTGTCCACCACAGGGACACCCTTCCCACAGTCCACAATAGTGACAACCTCCCCACTGTCCAACACAGGGATGTCCTCCTAACTGTCCACCACAGGGACATCCTCTCCACTGTCCACCACAGGGACGTCCTTCCCACTGTTCACCACAGGGACGTCCTCCCCACAGTCCACCACAGGGATGTCCTCACCACTGTACACCAGAGGGAGTTCCTCCCCACTGTCCACCAAAGGGACTTACTTACCTCTGTCCACCACAGAGTCATCCACACCAATGTCCACCACAGTGAGGTTCTTCCCACTGTTCACCAGAGGGACATCCTCCCCATTGTGAACCACAGAGAGTTCTTCTCCACCTTCCACCACACGGATGTCCTCCCAACTGTCGACCACAGGGACGTCCTCCCAACTGAATACCACAGGGACATCCTCCCCACTGTCCCCCACAGAGATGTCCTTCCCACTACCCAACACAGGGACGTCCTTCTCACTATCCACAACAGAAATTTCCTCTCCACTTCCACCACAGGGACGTCCTTTCCACTGTCCACCAAAGAAACTTTCTTCCCACTGTCCACCTCATGGAAGCCCTCACAACTGTTTACCACAGGGACATAATCCCCACTGTCCACCACAGGGAACTCCTTCACACTGTCCACAACAGGGACATCCTCCTGACTGTCCACCACAGTGATATCCTCACCCCCTTCCACCACAGAAATATCCTCTCCACTCCAAAATGAGGACCTCCTCAACACTGCCCACCACAGGGATATCCTTCCAACTATCCACCAAAGTAACCATCTACAAACCCTCCACCCCAGGGCATCCTTCCTACTGTCCACCACAGGGACATCCTCTCTAATGTCCACCACAGAAACTTCCTACACATTGTTCACCAGAGGGAGGTCCTCCTCACTGTCCATGACAGGGACGTCCTCCTGTGTAGCACAGGATCTTTATTACCTCTGTATACCACATGGTCGTCCATTCCAATGTCCATCCCAGTGATGTTCTCCCCACTGTCCTCCACAGGGTCGTCCTTGGCACTGTTCAAAATAGGGTCGTCCTTTTCAGTCAACCATAGTGACGTCCTTCCAACTGTCCACCAATGAGATGTACTTCCCACTGTTCACCACAAGAACCTCCTTTCCATTGTTCAACAAAGGAATGTCCTTCCCTCTGTCCACCACAGGGACGTCCGACAAAGTGTCCACCACAAGGACAACCTCCCCACTGTCCAACACAAGGACATCTTTCCCACTAACCACAACAGGGACATCTTAACCACTGTCCACAACAGTGCCGTTCTTCCCACTGTCCACCACAGAGAGGTCCTCTCCACTGTCCACCACAGGGATATCCTCCCCGCTTCCCACCACTGGAACTTCCTTCCCTTTGTCCACCACAGGAAGGTCCTCTAGACTGTACATCACAGTGACAACCTTTTAACTGTCTACCAGAGAAACGTCCTCATCACTGTCCACCAGACTGATATCTTTTGCAAGGTCCACCACAGAGACTTCCTCCCCACTGTTCACCTCAGGGACATCCTTCGACTGTCCACCACTGGAAAGTCCTTTCCAATGTCCACCAAAAGTACATCCTTCCTACTGTCCACCACAGAGATGTCCTCCCAACTGAACACCACAGGAACATCCTTCCCACTTTCCACAACAGGGACCTTCTTCCCACTGCCAAACACAGGGACATCCTTACCACTGTCCAAAACAGAAATGTCCTCTCCACTGTCCACCGTAGGGACGTCCTTCCCATTGTCCACCAAAGGGACTCCCTTCCCACTGTCCACAACAAGGACATCCTCCCCACTGTCCACCACATGAAGTCCTTTATACTATCCACCACAGAATCATCTCACCACTGTCCACCACAGCGACGTCTTTCCCACTGTCCTCCATAGAGAGATTCTCCTCGCTCTCCACCACAGGGATATCCTTCCAAGTGTCTACCAAAGGATGTACTACCCATTTTCCACCACAGGGATGTCCTCGAAACTGTACAACACAGTGACCGCCTTTCCCTGCCACCTGGCCCACACTTCCCGGTTTAGCAAAGGGCTGTAATGCTTCAGAATCCGCTGGCTCTCCCAGAGCCTGCCTGGAATGCTGGGCTCCCTCCTTGTCAGCTGGTCGGCTCCTTATCGGCCTAGCCTGAGCCTGGACTAGTTTAGCTCAGAGAAACAGGGGCAACACCTGAAGAGACCAGTCACTGACAGGGCACCAGAGGCAGCGGCAGGGGCAGGCAATCTTCCCTTCCTGCGTGTGCCCTGCCCCCAGCCGGGAGACTGTCATAAGACACCCTCCAGAACAAGGGTCCTACAGTCTACCACAGATACGTTGTCATCCCTGTTCATCAAAGAGATATCCTCCCCACTGTCTAATACAGGGATGTCCTTTCCACTGTCCAAAACTGGCACATACTACACACGGTTCAACACAGGGACATCCTCCATTGTACCACTGGGACGTCCTCTACACTGTCCACCACAGAGAAGTACTCTCCATTCTCCACAACATGAACATCCTCCTCACTGTTCATGACAGAAACGTCCTCAACACCGTCCACCACAAAGATGTCCTCCTCTCAAGCAAAGGGATGTAATTCCCACTGTCAACCACAGGGATTTACTCCACACTGTCCACAACAGAGACATCCTCCCCAATGTCCACCACAGGAACATACTTCCCACTGTCTGCCACAGAGATGTCCTTCCCAATGTACTCCACAGGTATGTTTTTCCCACTGTCCACCATAGAGACATCCTCTCTACTGTTCACCACAGGGACATCCTACCCACTGTTCACCACAAGATGGTCCTCCTGTGTACCACAGAAACATCCTTACCACTGTCCACCACAGGGGTGCTCTCACCACTGTCCACCATAGGGTCTTTCTCTTTACTGTCCACCACATGGACATCCTCGCTACTGTGCAAAGCAAGGACATCCTCCTGTGCAGCACAAGGACATCCGCACACTGTCTACCACAGAGATGCCCTCTGCATTGTCCACCACAGGGACATTCTCCAAACTGTCCACTGCAGGGACGCCCTTCTGAGCACCACTTGAACATTCTCTCCATTGTCCACCAAAAGTACGTTCTCGCCATTGCCCAAAACAAGATGTCTTCCCTACTGTCCACCACAGGGACGTCCTCCTCAATGTCCACCACAAGGATGTTTTACTGTGCCCAACAGTAATGTCTTCCCCACTGTCCTTCATAGATGTCCTTTCAACTGTCCACAACAGGGATGTCCTCCGCATTATCCAGCAAAGGTACATCCTCCTTACGGTCCACCACAGAAACGTCAGCCTCATTGGCCACTAGAGAAACGTTCTCTCCACTTTCCAACCCAGGGACATCCTCCTCACTGTCCACCACAGTGTCATTCTCCTGTTCACCACAGGGACATTCTGCCAACTGTCCCCCGCAAAGACAACCTACCAATGTCCAACATAGGGTCCTCCTCCTCACTGTGCAACGAAGAGTTATCCTACCACTGTCCACCACAGAAACTTCCCCCCACTGTCCACTACAGGGCCATCCTCCCCACTGTCCACCACTGTGAATTTCTCTCCAATGTCCACCATAGGGACGTTCTCCCCACTTTCCACCCAAGGGACATCCTTCCCACTGTCCTCCAAAGATAAGTGCTTCCCACTGTCCACCACAGGGATGTCCTTTCCACTGTCCACCACAAAAATGTCCTTCTGTGCATCAAAGGACATCCTCCCCACTGTCCACCACAGAGATGTCCTTTCCACTGTCCACACCAGGGACAACTTTCCCACTGTCCACCACAGGAACGTCCTCCTCACAGTCCACCAAAGTCCATCTTTCCACTGTCCACCAGAGGGATGTGCTATCAACTGTACACCACAGGGATATTCTCCCTACTGTCCACCACAGGTTCATCCTTCTGTGTACCACAGAGATGTCCACCACATTGTCCACCACAGTAACTTCCTCCCTACTGTCCACCACAGAAACATGCTACCCACTGTCCATCACAAAGACGTCCTCCACACTGCACACCACAAAGACGGCCTTCTGACCGTTCACCACAGTGAATTTCTCCCTACTGTCCACCATAGGGACATACTCCCCACTGTCCACCCCAAAGACATCCTCCCCGCTGTCCACCACAAAGACATTCCCCCCACTGCTCACCCTACATATATCTTCCTCACTGTCAAACACAATGTCCTCCTTCCCACTGTCCACGACAAGGATGTTTTTTTCCACTGTATAACACGGGACGTCCTCCCCATTTTCCACAACAGGGACATCCTTCCCATGGTCTAACACCAGAATCTCCTTTCCACTGTCCACCACAGAGATGCCTTCTCCACTGTCCAGAACAAGGATGACCTTCTTACTGTCCACCAAGGGACGTTCTCCTCACTATCCACCACAGAAATATCCTGTGCACTGTGCAGCACAGTGACGTCCTTTTTATTGTCCACCACAGAGACGTCCTGTGCACCACAGGAACATCCTCCCCACTGTCCACAACCAGGATGTCCTCCCCACTGTCCACTTCGCTGAAATCTTCTCCACTGTCCACCACAGGGAAAAACTCCTGTGCACCATAAGAAAGTTCTGGCCATTGTCCACCTCAAAGATGTTATTTCCACTGTCCACCACAGAGATGTCCTCCTCATTGTCCACCACAGGGATGTCCTCCTCACAGTCCACCAGAAATAAGTCCTTCACAGTGATTACCTAAGAGACACCTACCTCACAGTCCACCACAGGGGTATTCTCACCACTGTTTACCAAAGGGACATCCTCCCCACTGTCCACCACAGGGACAACCTCTCCACTGTCCTGATCAGGTATGTCCTTCTCACTGACCAACACAGAGATGTTTTTCACACTGTCCACCACAGGGACATCCTCCAGGGTACCACAAAGAGGTCAACCCCCACTATAAATCACAGGGACATCCTCTTCACTGTCAGCAAGAGGCCCATCCTCCCCAATGTCCACCTCATGGACATACTCCCCACTGTCCACCACAGGAATGTCCTTTCTACTGTCCACCACAGGAATGTCAACCCCATTGTATACCACAGAAATGTTTTCCTCAGTGTCTACAACAGAGAAGTCCTACCCACTCTTCACCACAGGGACTTCATTCTCACTGACCACCACAATGACTTCCTCAACACTGTCCACCACAGGGACCTCCTCCCCGTTGACCACCACAGGGAAGTCTTCCTCATTGTACACATTAGGGATGTCCTCCCCTCTTTCCACCACAGGGTCTCCTCTCCAATGTCCACCACAAAGATGTCCCCCTCTTTTCACAACAAAACTCCTACAGTTTACCAAAGGGACGCCATCCCCACTATCCACCAGAGAGATGTCCTCCCCACACTCCACCACAGTGAAGTTTTTTCAGTGTCCACAACAGGTACATCCTCCCTGCTATCCACACAGGGATGTAATTTCCACTGTTCAACACAGAGATATTCTCTGCACTGTCCTACACAGAGATGTCCTCCTTATCATTCACCACAGGGATGTCCTACTGGACAACACAGGAAGTCCTCCCCACTGTCCACCAAAAGGATGTTCTCCCCAGTGTCCACACTACTGAAATCCTCCTCACTATCCACCACAGGGATTTCTTCCTCACTGTCCACAAGAGGTAAGTCCTTCAAACTGTTTAACTAAGGGATACCCACCTCACTGTCCAACACAGGGACCTCATCCCCACTGTCCACCACAGGGATGTCCTCCCCACTGTTCGCCACAGTGATGTCCTCCTCACTGTCCTCAACAGGGAAGTCCTTTCCCATGTCCTACTAAGTGACGGCCTCCCCACTGTCAACCACATGGACATTTTACTCAAGAGGGAAGTCCTCCACATTGTCCACCTCAGTGACGTCCTTTTTACTATCCACCACTGGGACGTACTCCACAGTGTTCGCCACAGGAATGTCCTTTCCACTGTCCACCAAAGGGACAATTTTTCTGCACTGTACACCAGAGGTACTTACTACTCACTGTCTACCACAGGGATGTCTTCCCAATGGTCCACCACAGGGAAATCCTCCTGTGCACCACAAGAACGTCCTCCTCATGGTACAGCACAGAGGTGTCCTTTTCATGGTCTAGCACAGAAAAGTCCTCCCCACTGTCCACCACAGGGACATTCTCCCCACTGTCCACTACAGGGACATTCTCCTGTTTACCACATTGACGTCCATACCACTGTCCACCTCAGAAACATCCTCCCCACTTCCCACCACAGGGAAATCCTCCCCACTGTCCACCATAGGGACGTCCTCCCCACTGTCCACCACAGGAACGTCATACCCAATGTCCACCAGAAATACTTCATTCTGTGTACCACAGAGATGACCTCCCCACTGTCCAAAACATAGGTGTCCTCCCTGTTGACCACCACAGGGATGTCCTTCACACTGTCCACCACAGTAATGTCCTCCACAGTGTCCACCACAAGGACTTCCTCCCCACTGTCCACCACAGGGACATCCTTTCCACTGTCCACCACAGGGATGTCCTCCACACTGTCCACCACAGGTACATTCTTTGAACTGTCCACCAGAGTGACAGGCACCCCACTGTTCATCACAGAGATATTTTTCCCACTGTCCAATACAGGGACATCCTCCTTTGTACCACAGGGACGTCCTTACCACTGTTCACCAAAGAGGCATCCTCCCCACTGTCCAGCACAGGGATGTCCTCCCCACTGTCCACCACAGGAACTTTCTCCCCACTGTCCCAAACAGAGACGTCTTCCCCACAGTCCATAACAGGGACATCCTATAGACTGTCCACCACAGGAATGTCCTCCTCACTGTCAACAACAGTGAAATCCTTGCCAATGTCCATCACAAGGATATCTTCCTGACTGTCTTCCACAGGCACATCCTCCTCACTGTCTTCAACTGAGAAGTCCTTACCAGTGTCCACTCAGAAAATTCCTTTTTACTGTCCACCACAGGGACCTCCTTTTGAGTGTCCACCACAAGGAATCCTCGCCAGTGTCTGCCACAAATGCATCCTCACCAATGTCCACCCCAAAGACATCCTTCTGTGTAATACAGAGATGACCTCCCCACTGTCCACCACAGTTGTGTCCTCCCTGTTTACCACCACAGGGATGTCCTTCACACTGTCCACCACAAGGATGTCCTCCCCACTGTCCACCACAGGGAAACCTTACCCACTCTCCACCTCAGAAACGTCTTTCCACCTGTCCACCACAGAAATGTCCTTTCCACTGTCCACATTAGGGACATCCTCCAAACTGTCCACCACAGGTACGTCCTCCCCACTCTCCACCACAGGTACATACTTCTCAGAGTCCACCACAGTGATGTCCTCACCATGGTCCACCACGGGGATAGCCTTGTCACTGTCCACCACAGAGACATTCTTCCCAGTGTCCACCAAAGTGACATCCTCCTTACTGTCCACCAATGTGATATCCTCCTCACTGACCACCACAGAGATGTCCTCCACAGTGTCCACCAAAGTGATGTCAGCCTTATTGTCCACCACAAGGTCATTTTCCTGTGTACCACAGAAACATTTTCCAAACTGTCCACCAAAAGGACATACTCTTCACTGTTCTAAACACTGAAGTCCTCCCCTCTGTCCACTCAGGGATGTCCTCCTTACTGTCCACTCAGGGACATCCTCCAAACTGTCCACAACACGGATATCATACCCATTATTCACCAAAGGGATGTCCTTCTCACTGTCCACTAAAGGGATTATGCATGCCCAGCTAATACACTGTTTATACAAAAATCATAGATCACGTCTTAATTTAAACTGCACAAGTAATGTGGATTTAGTGTTTTCAGCAGTCTAATAGTTGTCTGTAACTCAGTTAGTACATATGCTTTTTTCCTTGGTTATTTTTACAGACCGGAACTGCCTTCCTATGTATCATGCATTTTAGCTGCAATACAGGTACTTATTTGTACATAGTATACAAAAAAAGAACAATGCTTGGCCAGATAACACAGGGTTTATACCAAAATCAAAAGAACAAGTCTTAACTCAAACTGCACAAGTAACATGCATTTAGTTTTTTCAGCTCTCTAATATTTGCCTTTAACTCATGTTGTATACATGCTTTTCTTTTTTGTATTTATACAGACGGGTACTGCCTTACATTGTATCATATGTTTTAGCTGCAATACAGGTACTTATTTGTACATGTATACAAAACAAAGCACAATGCTTGGATGGCTACTGAAGTGTTTATACCAAAATCTAAAGAACACCTATTAACTCAAACTGCACAAATAACATACATTTACTGTTTTCAGCTCTCTAATAGTTGTGTTTAACTATAGTAGTACACATGGTTTTCTCCTTGGGTATTTATACACTCGGGAACTGCCTTACATTGTATCATGCATTTTAGCTGCAATATAGGTACTTGTTTGTACATGGTATACAAACCAAAGAACAATTCTTGGCTGGCTACTACAGTGTTTATACCAAAATCAAAAGAACATGTCTTAACTCAAACTGCACAAGTAACGTGCATTTAGTGTTTTCAGGTCTCTAATAGTTGTCTTTAACTCAGGTAGTACACATGTTTCCTCCTGGGTATTTATACAGATGGGTACTGTCTTACACTATATCATGCATTATAGCTGGAATACAGGTACTTATTTGTACATAGTAAACAAAACAATGCACAATGCTAGGCTGGCTAATACAGTGTTTATACCATAATAATAACAGGTCTTAACTCAAACTGTACATGTAACATGCATTTAGTATTTTCTGCTCTCAAATGGTTGTCTTTAACTCACATAGTACACAAGCTTTTCTCATTGGGTTTTTATACAGGTACGTCCTATTCACTTTCCACCGCAGAAACGTCCTTAAAACTGTCCACCACTAAGATGTCCTTGCCACTGTCCACCACAAAGACTTCCTCCTGTGTACCACAAAGAGGTCCTTTCCACTGTCCAACACAGAGGCTTCCTCCCCATTGACAACCACAGAGATGTCCTTCACAATGTCCACCACAAAGATGTCCTCTCAACTGTCCACCACAGGGACTTTCTCATGTGCACCACAGGGACGTCCTCCCCACTGTCCACCACAGAGGTGTGCTCCCCAGTGTCTACTACAGTGAAATCCTACACACTGTACACCATAATGACATCCTCTTCACTGTCTACTATAGGGACATCCTTTCCATTGTCCATCACATGGATGTACTCCCCATCAAGGGGAAGTCCTCCCCACTTTAAATTTCTGGAATGTCCTACCCACTATCCACCACAGTGGAATTTTTACCACTGTCTACCACAGTAATATCCTCCCGACCATCCACCACAGTGTCATCCTCATGTGCACTACAGGGACTTCCTCCCCACTGTCCACCACAGAGACATCCTCCCTACTGTCCACCACAGGGACGTCCTTCTCACTGTGCATCACAGAAATGTCCTCCCCACTGTCCATCACAGAAACGACCTCTCCACTGTCCAGCACAAGAACATCCTTCCAAATGCCCACCAAAAAAGTCCTCCTCTTTGTCTACCACAGTGAATTCCTTCCCCCACTGTTCACCACAAGTACCACATTTCACTATCCAACACAGGGACATTCTATCCACTGTCCACTATATGCTTTCCCCATTGTGCAACACAGTTTAATACACTACACTGCTTACCTAAGGGACACCCACCTCACTGTCCACCACAAGAATATCCTCCACACTGTTTACCACAGGAATATTCTCCCATGAGTCCAACAAAAGGAATTCCTCCCCACTGTCCACCATAGGTATGTCCTCCTAACTGTATACAACAGGGAAGTCCTCCCACTGTCCACAACAGAGACATCCTCCCCATAGTCTACCACAGGGATGTCCTTCACACTGTCCACAACTGGGAAGTCCTTTCCACTGTCCAACTCTGGGATGTCCTCCTTACTCTCCACCACAGTGACTTCCTCCCCTGTGTCCACAAGAGGGACATCTTCTACAGTGTCCATCACAGAGATGTTCTTCCCACTGTCAACAAGTACGTCTTCCCCAATGTCCACAACAGGTAGGTCTTCCTCACTGTATACAACAGGTAAGTCCTCCCCACTGTCTATCACAGGGATGTTTTCCTGTGCACCACAAGGACGGCCTCCTCACTGTCCACCACAAGCCTGTCCACCTCACTGTCCACCACAGGGACATTTTTTGCACTGTTCACCACAGGGAAGTCCTACCTACTGTCTACATTAGAGACTTCCTCCCAACTTTCCACACAGGTACATCTTCACCATTTTTTACCACAGAGATGTCCTCACCACTGTCCACTACAGTGATCTCCTTTCCAATTTCCACCACAGAGACATTCTCCCACTGTCCAACACAGGGACATCCTCCACACTGTCAACCACAGGGACATCCTCCACACTGTCCACCACAGGGATATCCTCACAACTGTCTACTACAGAGACATTCTCCTCATTGTCCACCACAAAGAAGTCCTCCACAGTGTCCACAACAGGGATATCCTCCTTATTTTCCACCACAGGAACATCCTCCTGTGCACTACAGGAACATTATTCCCACAGTCCACCACAAAAACATCCTCCCTTCTGTCCACCACAAGGAAGTTCTCCACACTGTCCACAACAGAGCCATCCTCCTTATTGTCTAATACAGGAATGTCCTCCTTTGCAGCACAGGAACATTCTCTCCACAGTCCACCACAAAAACGTCCTCATCACTGCCACCACAGCTCATCCTTCCAACTGCCAAAAACAGAGATATCCTCCCCACTGTCCAAAAAAGGTATGTTCTTCCCATCATCCATAACTGTGACGGCCACCCCACTGTACATCAAAGGGAAGTTTTTCTCAGTGTCCTCCACAGGGACATCCTCCTGTGTACAACAGGGACATCCTTACCACTGTCAACTACAGGCGCATTATCCCCACTATCCACTACAGAGATGTCCTCCCCAGTTTGCACCAGAGAAACATCCTTTTGTGCACAACAGAAATGTCCTCACAACTGTCTTACACCAGAGATGTCCTCTGCATTGTCCACCACAGGCAAGTCTTTCCCACTTTCCAACAAAGGGACTCCTCCTGTGTACACAGGAACGTTCTCCCCACTGTCCAAAAGGTCATCCTCCCCCAGTGCAACCACAGAGTGAAATCCTACCCACTGTCCACACAAGGTCATCTCCCTACTGTCCACTATAGGACATAATTTCAACTGTCTACCATAGGGACGTACTCTCTCCTGTCCAACAAAGGAAGTCCCCCCCACTGTAAAACCTCAGGGATTCCTCTCCACTACCAGAACAGGGACATTTTTCCCCAGAGTATACCAAAGAGACATTCTCCTTACTGTCCACAACAAAGATGTCTTACCCACTGTCCACAACAGGGATGTCTCCCACTGTCCACCACTGAGAATTCATCTCCACCATTCACACTGGGACATATCCTCATGGGACCCCAAAATGCATGGCCTCCTCACTTTACCACGAAGATGTGCATCCCACAGTCCACAAAAATGTCCTCCCCACTGTCCACCACATGGAAAGTCCTCCTCACTTTAGACAACAAAGAAGTCCCTCCCCACTTTCATCACAGGACATCTTCCTATGAACCTCAGGAACTACCTAACCACTTTACTCAGCAGGGGCATCCTAAACACTGA
>NW_023045751.1:0-10820 GCF_011762505.2 Arvicanthis niloticus | reverse complement strand
GGAAGGGTGGAAGGAGCACCAGCATGGGGAAGGGTATTGCATCAGCGGGGTAAGTAAAAATAAGGGATTCTCCTTTTATCTCTGTTTCTGTCTCTGTCTCTGTCTCTGTCTCTCTCTCTCTGTCTCTGTCTCTCTCTCTCTGTCTCTCTCTCTCTTTCTCCCTCTTCCTCCCTCCCTCACCCCCTCTCTCTCATTGTAAACCTATCCTTTGAATGCTAACCAAAAAGAAACATGATGGACTTAGTATCAGAGAATTTTTCAGAAGTTCAAAGACCTGGTGCTGGGTCAAAGGCAAAAAAGAATTGCATATTTTCATCAAATTTTACAGTTAAAAATATGAGGTCCTTTAGCCAGTTAAGCAGTTAAACAGGTCATTTTTTGAAAGATCTCAGAAATATGAATAATAGGCCATGGCTAGATTGGGAAGCCTAACCAATTTCTTTTTCAACTTTAGATATTTGTGATGACATAGATATGCCTTAGGAAGACTTTACAAACTGTTTCAATAGATAAATATAAAAGTGTTTTTCAACTTTACAAAAAAACATTTTTCAAAAAAGGCACTTGTAAAAAGGGCCTATCTGTGAGTTATCTGTGATTTTCTCCTTCATATTCTCATTGATGCCTATTTAAATGAATATTTAGTTAGATCTACTAGTTTCTGAATATTTGAAGTGAAATGTCTAATGCAATTATTGATAATAGAAAGCAGAATAGCTTTCCAGTGTCTTGATCTTTTTGACAGTTAATCAACAGAATGGACAACCTCACTAATCTGGCTTTCCCATACTTGTACCTGAGTCCTAATTTTATAAGTATGAACTCCGACTCACCAAAACTCCACATATTTAAAAGGTATGCCCTACAAACTTTTAATGTTCTGATATGGACTAATCCTCTACCATGTTAAAAAGTGTATCCTACTCTTTATACAAAAAAGAGGAGAGATTCATAAATCTAGTTGGTGATAAAACCATAAATCTTCTTTAAAAACACACAAGAAAAAAAACATGCCATAATATCAGGTATAAAAGTGATGTTTAAAATCTAAATTTAAATTGTTAAATATGCAGAATAACTACATACACATAAAAATATTGAGTTTTGTGCTACATTACCACTGTGTGCTTTCATAACATATTGTTTTTTTTATGTATTAAAAAAAAAACTCAAACCAATTCTGCTAATTAAGCTTTACCTTGGCCAGGAGCTCACTTGGATCTCTGACAGTTCCTAGTTAAAGCCCAGTTTGTGGTTTTTGACGGCAAACCAAGACCCTCTTGTCTGCTTCAGTAAAACTGGCTGGTTTTCATCCCTGGCATTATTCTGTGGGTATCCTCATCCCAACAAGTCACCAATTGTCTTTACCATGACTTAACAGTTGTGCCAAACTTTTTTTTGCTCACTTTTGCTTGAGACAGTAATACCAGTGGTATTTTTTTTTCTTAATTTGGCTTTCATTTGTGACAAATAATCGCAAGAACTACAAATCAATTTTTGTAGTGAGTATGATCATGTAAGGGCAAAACAAGTAAATCAAAGTGTGTAGATGAATTTGTGTATGTGTTTTGGCATAAGTCTTAATTTTTCAGTTTACCTCAAAGAAGCTAAAAGTTACTATACAAGTAATATTTTAGAAAATAATTTGTCTACAGGGTACATTTTTAAAAATAATGGTATGTGATATGAATAGAATTCTTGTAATTTTTGTTCAAATTTTAACATGTCTAGAAACCAGTAAATGAGGCAGAATCTACTCCATCTCCCTTTTTCTATGTCATCAGAAAATAACTAAACCTAAATATTTTATATTTGCTTCAATACAGAATTCGAAAGATGTTTCATGGTGTTTTGATTTCAAAAGTAACTAATCATTATATTCCTTACCTATTTACAGAACCTCAAACTAAGATGGAAAAGAAATGACCAAACTTTTTGTAAAAAAAAAAAAAAAAAAAAAAAAAAAACTATTCTTTTCTCTCTGCATACAATTTAATATTTTTCCTGAAGCTAAAACTTTCAGTCTGTGACCTTTGAGAAACCCAGAAAGTAAATACAAACAGTGGAGAACTGAAGGTCATCCATCCTCTCCTGCTACTTTCCATAAAGGGTATCAAATATTCATCCTCACAGGTACATGTATGTCTTCATAGTAAGGGCAGATGGAAACTAAAGCAAAGGGCAATTCAAAATGGGGGTGGAGGCACATGAAAGCAATAATTTTGAATCTTTGACATTTGTTTTGAAACTACCTTACTTACCCTATACCCTTTACCATCTGTCTGTTATCCCTCCCAACACCCACCTCTGTCTTCCCACAGGCTCCATTGTCTGCAGTTCCTGTTTCTCAGGGGCGGAGCTGTGGGAGGCAGCCTGGGTGCCATAATTAGGCACCTGCGGCTAGCACAATGGGCTGTGGGGTGCTTGTGGAGAGACAGATTGATGTATTGTGCATGGGGGAGGGGGCTGTCACTTGAATCCATGTGAACCCAGGCTTTAGGGGCAAGGGAGATTGACAGCTTTTGTAGGGTTGCATTTCTTTTTCAAAGCTTGGCTTTAATAGAGCAGTAAGTTTGGGGCCCCAGGCTTTCACCGTCCCATAATTCTAACAGGGCAATCACGAGCATTCAGCATTTTCTTTTTACCCCCTTGTTCCGCATTAAATGATTTCAGTAAAGGAATGTGCAGCATTAATTAGAATTTGTTAGCGATACCAAGGGGAAAAGTTTCTTCACAACAACTATAGGAGGTGTCATTTGTACAAAGACTTTTTGTTTTTCTTTCCCCATTACATTATCACTGCAATATGTAAGGTAGTGATTCTTTTCATTTAAATTAAGTGGAAAGCTACTAAATCTTGTTTTATTCTCCAAAAAGAATAAGGTCCCTTAACACTTATCTTTTAACTTCTTTCATTTCCTAAGGTTGGTGTTTACTTTTGCTTTCAGTCCAACCCATTTAATGGTCTGTGAGGTTGTGTATCCAGTTTTGTGTACTGTTGAGACTCCTACAATTGCAGGCAACCCACTGTACTGATATATAATGATTATTAACCAGGTAAAAATGCCACAAATAATATTGGAAACCATTTATATACCAATCCCCTATTTTAGTAATTGGTGCATCATGAAATAAAAAAATTAGAGTCCTTAGGTTCATATCCTAGTGTTTTCAAAAGCTATTTTTCTCTAGTTGCTATTTAACCTTGCCCAGACATCAAATTTATGGAAGGATGGGGCAGTGGCCAAACAATGTTTTTTCCCCATAGAAAATTCATTCCTAAACTAGTGTAAAAATCTTAAACATTACGTTCCACTCACTAGTTAGCACCATTTTCCTACAGTTAGTAAAAATGATCTATTTGTTTTGTATCAATGTTTTATTCTTTGACATTTATCTAGGATGAAATACAATGTCAGCATACTCTTTAGTGTCTGGAAACTGATGAGACATTATTAACATTTTTGATGTGATTCTTCTAACATCTCTCCTATATAAAATCATTTTCCCCCAGTGGAAAAGAGTTGAAGGCTACTTGAATTAGATTTTTTTTCCATTTAATTCTTTTATTTAAGTGTGTCAGGACAACAGCGAAAAATATTAAGTCTATTCTGAATTCACAGAGAGAATATATTCCCACAGAGTTGTCTAACTCCTGTCTATAACAATTTGGTGCAATGGCTTTAAAAGTAGTGGGGTGATAATAATTAGGGTGTGTGACAGAAATTTCAGTGTTGGATTCAACATTTTACCGGTGCAGGGCATGAAAATTGCCAAGTGGGGGCTAGTCAGCTCTAAGTACTAATTTAACTAATTAATCAGGTGCTGAAACCAAGTGAATGGAGGATACCAGCCAGACAACTCAAGCCCAAGCAGAGGGTTGCAGTCTTTAAAAGGACACTGCACTCTTTCTTCTTGGTTTTTAAACCCAATCAAAAAATGGGAGAGAGAGAGGCAGGGGAGGGGTGAGTGGGTTATGGTGCAAGGCTTTTCACTTAGAAAAAGATAAAATTCAAAACATGTGCCTCTGATAATAGCTGTAAGGCACCCTGAGTAGGTCTGTGGCTGATTTCTCCAGTCAAGAAGTATTTTAGGTTTGGTGGGAGCTGGAGGTATAGAGAATTCTGTGTTCCTGGGGTTTATATCTACAAATACATACATATACATCATATACATAACATACCATGTATATACATATATGTAGGAGAATGAGAAACATGTCTCTTTGGGGGAGCTGATCTTAGGTCTTTCGCCTCATCCTTCGTTTATGTAAATGAGAAGAGTCCAATTTACACATATAGAAAAAAGGTTTAATGAATCGTGAAAAGCCTGGTTTGCAGAGAAAGGGCATAGTCTCTTCTTATTTCTCTCCTCCTCCTCCTCCTCCTCCTCCTCCTCCTCCTCCTCCTCCTCCTCCTCCTCCTCCTCCCCCCCTCCCCTTCCTTCTCTTCCTCCTCCTCCCCTCCACCTTCTTCACTCCTTCCTCTTGTCCTTTAGATTTAACTTAGAAACATGTATTTCTTTTCAGGGATGATGATGAATCCTAATGATTTGATCATTTTATTTCACATACTAATTTTAATACTTCAGAATCATCAAGCATTTTCCTAGAAGTTTGAAATTATATTTGTAAGGCTTTCTGGATACTTAACAAATATTCTACACCAGAAACTACAAAAATCCTGAATTTACTCCCCTAAATTTGAAAAAGAAAAAAAAATGATTACATGTCTGTTCCCCTCCTTTGATGTTATTCTTAGCTCAATTTTAATTTCTTCTTTTGTTTGTTCTGAAATTGCCTGCACTGAAAATGGGTTGTAACATTATAAGGGAACTAATACTGAGTCCAACCGAAAAGACAATACTTTTTCCATACCTTTGTAGGTTAGTTTAGTATTGCATTTTAACGAGCTGGAATTTTAGGGTGTTGGAAATTAAGCAATTCTTATTTTACTTTGTTTTCAAAAAGAATCTGAATTTTGGGCTGCAGTAGAAAGTTCTGCTTGAGCTTTCAGTTATTTTCTTTCTCCTTTTCTTAATGTTGGTGCAATGAGTAGTTGAAGGGGAACCACACTGAACTCATTTCTACCCCAAGTTTTAAAAATGATATAAATCTTTCTAGGAAGACTAAGGAAGTCAGTGCCATGTCTGGCCATCCCTTTCAGAATCTAAGTATGCAACTAGTTCCAAAGAAGTGTTGTGTGGGAACAGCAGGGGGCTTCTCAGTCATGACCTTCAAGTGTTCCTCAGAGACCTCACTGGGCACCTGGGGAAACTGAGGCCTGAGAGGCCGAGAAGGGGTCTCTAGGTCACTTTTCTCCCTCTACAAGATACTGACTGAACTATGCCACGTATATTTTCGATGTGTAGAAGCCATTGCCAAAGAGTCCATATCGCCTGTCTAGTTCACGGAAGGGACCGGTCTTCCACTCTATCCCTCGGCTTCCCAGAATCAGCGCCCCAGATGTGGAAGACACCAGAAGTTGCCCCCGGTAATCCTCTGCGACTACACGGGCTTGATAATTTCACCAGCTCGTTTGGAAGAGGCCGATAAGTCCCGCCTTCGCCCACCCCCCAAAAACAATCTGTGTGCAAAGGGGGTCCCGCGCCAGCCGAGCGCGGCGTAGAGGGGAGCTCTGCAGCGGGCCACCTCAGAGCCGTCAGTGCGGCAGGCGCGGCGCTGGCGAGGGCTGGGGCGGAGCGGCCGGCCGGGCCTGGCCCGGGGAGGCGGGGAGGCCGCTGCGCCCGGCGAGCGAGCGGACGGCCGGAGACGGCGCGAGCCCGGAAGCCCGAGCGCAAGGGCGCCGGCGGCGCAGGAGTTCGGGCCGGCTGCAGAGGCTGCGGCCGGGGGCCGGGCCGGCGGGGCGGGGCGGGGCGGGGACCAGGGCTCCGGGCGGCGCTCGCCGAGTACTTGGAAGCTCTGCTCCCCGCGGCCGGGCCGCCCGCCCGCCGAGCGGCGTCCGCGAAGGTGGCGGCGGCCCGCGGAAGACGGAGGGCGGCCCCCGAGCCTGAGGTGAGCTGCGGCGGAGGCGGAGGCGGACGCGGACGCGGAGGCTGAGGCTGAGGCTGAGGTGGAGGTGGAGTTTGCGGCGGGCATAGTTGGCGGCCGAGTCCGCAGCAGCGGAGGAGGGCGCGCGGCGAGGAGGAGGAGGAGGAGGAGGAGGAGGAGGAGGAGGAGGAGGAGGAGGAGGAGGAGGAGGAGGAGGAGGAGGAGGAGGAGGAGGAGGAGGAGGAGGAGGAGGAGGAGGAGGAGGAGGAGGAGGAGGAGGAGGAGAGGAGGAGGAGGAGGAGGAGGAGGAGGAGGAGGAGGAGGAGGAGGAGGAGGAGGAGGAGGAGGAGGAGGAGGAGGAGGAGGAGGAGGAGGAGGAGGAGGAGGAGGAGGAGGAGGAGGAGGAGGAGGAGGAAGGAGGAGGAGAAGAGGGATGGAGGACCAGCCGAAGGACCGTGAGGCCGAGGTCGCCGGGCCCTGGTTTTCTAAGTGGGAGCGCCAGTGCCTCGCTGAGGCGGAGCAGCTGTCCCCGGAGCTTGCAGGAGGAGGCAGCCGCGGATGCGGCGGGGCTCAAGCTCGAGCGCCAGAGGCTCTGGCACCTCTTCCAGCTCTCGGCCACGGCCGTGGCCCAGCTCTACAAAGATTCCGGGTGCCAGCAGCCAGGACTTTCTATGTGGGACCCCTCCAGAACGCGGCCATGGCCGTGACCAGCCTCTACAAGAGAGCGGGGATGCCTACAGAGAAGTTTTGAACTGGGCGTCCAGGTTGGCTACCAGCGTCGTGTGAGAGACGTGCTGGAGTGGGTGAAGAAGGGTAGGAGCATCATTCCCCGGGAAGACCTCATAAGCTTCCTCTGTGGCAAAGTTCCCCCCAACCCCCCACCGCCACGCACCTCCCGGACGTCCCCCAGGCCACCCGCGGCTGCTTCCACTCAGGCTGCTGCCACTGAGTCTGGCGCACCTGTGGACGTCGACCTGCAGCCCTTCCACGAGGCCATTGCCCTCCATGGCCTCAGTGGAGCCATGGCAAGCATCAGCATGCGCTCAGGCGCCCCGGGTTCCTCAGCTCAAGATGGAGGGTTGCCAGCAGTGGGCGTCGGAAAAGTAGCTTCCTCGAAGATGATCCGAACCCCTTGAGCTCAGAAGAACTGGCTCTCCGCCCTGGAACAGTGGGGGAGTCCGCAAGCGCACCTCAGCCGGCGCTACAGACTCTCCATTGCACAAGCGCAACCGAATGGTCTAAACTGCCTCCTTGGTTGCCCGTCCACCACCTTACTGCTTGACAGTCAACTTGAGCATCAACTTGCTTGTCGAAACCTTACAGAGACTGCTGATCTTCCTTCTCTAAGTTAAAGATTTCTATCAAGTTTACCATAAAGAAAATTTAAAACTATTCCAGAAGAGGCTTCCTATGACTCCGACTTTCCAAAAATATAACTCTATTACAGAACACGAACTATCACATAGTTAGCAAGATCATTTAAACTTTAAAGCAAAAACATATCCAGTGAGGGTGGGAGCCTGGTTTATCTTGTTCAAGTTGTTATTTCTTAGCACCTAGTACAGTTGTTGGTGCGCAATAAATGTTTGTTGAATGAATAAATGTGACCTTATTTTAAATTCTTAAAGGGGGAATGCATAGGTATTTATTTGGTTTTGGAAAAATTGTACTTTTTTGTTTGTTAAGTTGTTTGATAGTCTGCCAATTTATGTACAATGTACGAAAATGTAAGATGAGATATCTGGGTTTACCCCACTATACCATGCATCAAATTTTGGAAAGAAAACCGTGGAGTTCATATATATTAGGTGGTTTTTTGCTTTGAGAAAGTTGCTTTGGGTGATGGTGATGGGAGTAGATGCCATAGTGCTTGGGCTAGCAACAAGTGATGGGCTAAGTCAGTGCTCACTTTAAGACAAGGAATCCAAATAAGATGATGGCTGTGGTGGCCTTCCGCTTAGGAAGATGAACTGTTTCTCTGCGGTTACATATTAGTGGATGCAGTTTAAGAGTAGCAGACAAATTCGAACGAACCAGGCTTCCTTTAAGGGAACCACCATGTCATGACTGTTCTACCAAAAGGAACAGTACTAGAACCCTAGCTCTACAACAGAACTGGATGGTTTTGAACAAGTCTGTTAATATCCACTGGCTCCAGTTTTTCTTAAGTAAATGGAACTATGTGTCTGCTAGGGTCCTCTCAAATAGCAGATGAAGTCCCAATTTCTACAATGCTTAGCTCACTGGATGTTTTCTGTCTATAAATACAAGTCAGGCAGATATCGAAGTGCATACTTAATTTTAGCAAAGGCAGCAAAATACATGTAGGAATCAGCAAATAAAACCCTGGTAGTCTACTTGAGCTAAAGATTACTGGTATGTAGTTTTAAACTTCTCCCAAACATCACAGTCTGTGTATTAATTGTAAATATGTTGAGCTCAAGACTTAGGATCATCACTCTGAATAAATACTACAGCATCCTTAGAGTTCCTGAAATTGCCCGAGGACCACACTTTGCAACCAGGGGATAGGAGCCTGATGCTGATAAAGTACAGCTGGTAGGGTGGAGGTGGTGGAAGGGAAACTATAGAAGGAGTGGAAGGACATGAAAAACCCATGTCTTCTCCGGAGTCTTCCGAAGACCATGCATAAAACATTATAGGTTTGCTAAAGGCACCTTGCCTCAAGTTCACATCAGATTTGTTCCTCTTAATTAATATGACTGTGGATCAAATTTATAGTCTGACCAATATGTTAAAAGAATACTAGACTATGAAGTGAACTCCCTGATAGAAAAAAAGAAGGAAAGAAACAATTTGGTATTGCATTGTGTAAACACTGAGGATGGTGAGAAGAGATATAAACCATAAAATAATCCTTATTCTCAAAGAATTGATGCTGCCTTCATGATAAAATATGTAGCCAAGCAGGGACTTCTAGCTTGGGAAAAGCACCAAAAGAAAGCTGTGTAGAGCTCAAGAGAGGTTCTTGCTGAGAGAACCACAAGCTGCTGGAAGAAGGGGGCATTTGAACTGGGTCCAGAAAAATGAGTAGTAGACAAACCTTCTTTGGAAGATTATCGAAGTGGCATTTGAGTAAGAAACAGTATATTGGGTAGGAGAGGTGGGGGCCGAAGTTTAGAGGGTCTCAAATGACTATCCATAGATTCTATCTGGGTCCAAGCAGTACTTTGTACCATCCAAGTACCACTATCCCAGTAGTACTTTGGGAAGTTTGCCCTTTGGCAGGTGTCCTGCTGTCCAGAAGCATAGACACTGCAATGGAGGCAGTTCAACGTTCTCACAAGATGTTCTTTCTCTGGGGGCTATTGACCCTTTGCTTAACCCAGGCTGGGGCGATGGACTCTCTGATAAGATTTTCTTTAAGAAGCCTTTGTTCATACCACTCTTCCAAGTCACAAACCACACAAGATAGAAAGCACATCAAGTAAGATTTTGTGATGCTTCTTCAAGCCTGAAAAAAGCATTCAGTTCCAGCTGCATCTCTTTCTGAAGATATGTAACCCATCACCACCTTGATTTTTTTTTCTTTCTCTCTGCTTCTACTGCTGAGGATCCTCTTCTGGTGGAATCACTGAGGCATTCTGGGCACAGACTTAACTGAGAAACAACTAATTTTAACAGGTATATGGTGGTGGTTGGGTGGAATACCATATGCCATTATGAGAGCAGGTATTTTCTTTGCCTGTTGCTTTTGGTAATCCCGAATGACCAGTACAGTGTCTGACTCATATAAACACATGATGCAAATTTTAAGGGAACAGATGACTAGAGCCACAGCTCAATCCAGGTATGACCAAGGGCCTTCCCTCATTCTATACTCAGGACTTCAGAAAGGTGCTTGAAGTCCATGAGTTTATTTTTAGAATGATTACCCATTTTGTGCCTTTACCTTCATTTGCAATGATGAGATTAAGCTTTTGGTCCCATGATCAGTGAGAGAGAGGTGGGTGGAGGGAGGGAGACAGAAAGGGGTAAAAAGGGGAGAGGGGAGAAGAAAGAGGAGGGGGGGAGAGTATTTTCTTTATCTTGTGGATTTGACCATTTCAGAGCCATTCTCCAGCTGACTTACAAATCTCAATGAGAGGGTCCCCTAAAGCTACCTCTTTTGAGGAGGGGATTTATAAGTATGATGCACGAAGTCTGATCCTGAGATATGTGATTGATTCAAGGGAGCTCATATTAAATGATCATCGTAGGAAAACTTTCTGTGTGTCTGAAGAGAATCTACATACTTATAAATAGCATCTTTTTCCATCATGTTGCATACTTTGTACATTTTCTTTCTAGCTTCAAGTAAAAATAAATGTGTGAATTATGTGTAGTGGCACATGTCTTTAATCCCAGCACTCAAGAGTCAGAGACTGGTGGATCTTTCTGAGTTTAAGTTCGAGGCCAGCCTGATCCATACTCCAGGCCACCTAGGGACTACATAGTAAGACAGTCTCATAAAACAACAAAGATAGCTCTTAACACATGGAGTTTCCCAATTTTCCTTTATATAGAAGACCGAGAGAATACTTGTTTCCTAACCCTAGCTCATTAAACCACCGCTTTCTCATAAAATCACAAACCAACTTATAGTTGAAAGCATTGCAATCAAATCGCTATGCTACTTATCAAATGGTGGATAGGACAGTAGTGAAGATTGGTTACTCGGTAGCCCCGGCCTTTGTAGTCAGTCTCTAAGCATTTAGTCTGATCTAGCAACAGTGGAAGATCCACTCCTCGGCAGAATCAACTATTCATTTCACAAATGCTGCCGCTGATCTCACCAGAGTCTTGCAATCACTTTTTGGTAAATTCTGTT
>NW_023045750.1:0-11000 GCF_011762505.2 Arvicanthis niloticus | reverse complement strand
TCTGAATTCAGGGCAGCATTTTTTTCACTAGCTTTTACTCATTCTTATTCCATCAACAATGGTGAGTGTTGCCACCTCAAGAGGAATCAATCTGACTTGCATCTGCAGCCCACATGGGTCATGAAGATACTACTACGACCATGGCGCATTATTAAACAGCCTCCGGCATTTTCTAATAAAAAAGGAAACTCATCCCACTTTTGTAAGCCCCCTTTGCAAGCTACTGTAGTCCTGGCTACCCAAAGGCAGAGAGTTTTGAGTCAGAATTCAGAGTTTAGAGATGCAGTTAACACAAACTAAACAGATAAATTTAAGTAAGACATGCATTCAGGAATAGAGAACTGAATTTCCTAATAAAAATGAAAGCAAAACTTTCCTTAGGCAAGGGCAGGAGCCAGCGGAGAAGTGGAGAGAGTGGCTTGGAGATGCCTATGCCTATGAATAATCTCGGAGTTTGGGAAGGCAGGGCGGGGTGGTGGGGGCGGAGAGGAGTGAGCTCTGGGTGAGTGTTGAGATTTGGAAATCTGTGCAGGCATGTAGCTGAAAACACAGGGTGCATGAGACAGCTGAGGGGGACATATACATGGAATGAGAGCTGAGGAAGTGATCCTTACTGTCTAGGGAGGGAGCAAAGAGGTGAGAACACCAAAGAGCCTGACCTGGGCGGGGTGTGCTGGTGCATGTCTTTAATCCAGTACTTAGGAGGCAGAAGTGGTGGCTTTCTGTGAGTTCAAGGCCAGCCTGGGCTACATACAAAGTGTCAGGTTAGCCAACCACTATTTAGTAAGAAGGAGACCTGGTCCCTCCCCGCCAAATATGTCAGACTCGCGGCTGAGCATTTCTTTGAGTCTGCAACCTCATTGCAAAATGGCAATCGATCATAAATATCTGCTTCAGGGGACTGTGGTGAAGGTTAACTGAGGCTGTCATGCCCTGGCTCTATCAAGCAGAGTGGGAGTTGGTAATCATAGAGGCTAAGGGAGACAACCTGGGCATCATCTGCCTTGCACAAAGGACGTATGATCAACAGCTTAAAGAAGCACCTGGTAAAACCCCAGTTGCCAGGCTCAGGATGGAGGGACCCAGGGTTTGGCTCTAAGAATCTGTCCCTTTCTTGATTTTGGTTTGCTTTATTGTTTGTGTTTTAAAGACCTGGAGGTCAGGCTGGAGAGATGGCTCAGTGGTTAAGAGCACTGTTCTTCCAGAGGTCCTGAGTTCAATTCCCAGCAACCACATGATGGCTCACAACCATCTGTAATGGGATCTGAGTGACATTGTACTCACATACTTAAAATATATAAATAAATCTTTAAAAAAATAAAGATGGGGGGTCTTGCTGTGTAGCCCAGGCTAGACTCAGACTTGAGGCTCCTCCTGTTTGCTCCCCTTTCCCAGCACCAAGACTCTGGGTACGTGCCCCACTCCACGTATGGCTATGTAACTGGTCTGTCATTACTGGCACCAGAGAGAAATGCTAAGCCATGGATGCCTCTGAATTTCTTCTCAAGAGACTATAAAGGATGTGTGTGTGTGTGTGTGTGCATGTGTGAGAGTGTGAGTATGTATGTGTATATAGGTACAAGTGTGTATGCATGCATGATATGTGAGTATGTGGGAGATTTGAAAGAGTGTGTATGAGTGTGTGTGTGGGTGTGTATGTGTGCATGCAAAATATATGTGCATGTATATGAGAGTGTGTGTGTGTGCATGAGTGTGAGTATATGTGCATGTATGTGAGAGAGTGTATATGTGTGTATGAGTGTGTGAGTGTGTATGTGTGTATGCATGAGTGGGTGTGCAAGTGTGAATATGTGTCAGTGTCACAGAACATCCTTACATGTTCTGAAATCAATAAGCTGAATCATTAAGATTGTCATACTTCAAATTCAGCTTTGTTCAAAACAAATCCATTTAACCTGATTTTCACAAGTACAAAGAAATTCTTCAGACTTTTAGAAAGGCACGAAATGACTGTTGCTTTTGGCTACACCCAAGTCCAGTTCCCTGGCAGTAACCCTGTTACTACCTTTTGCCTGAACATGTTAACATTATTTCTTGAGCACTTTTCTCTTTTCTATCCTGGAGAGATCAGTCTTCTTGAAGTTTTTTGTTTGTTTTGGTTGGTTAGATTTTTTTTAAGTTTTCATTTGTTTTGTTGTTGGATAAAATGTTACCATATGACTCAGGCTGGCCTTGATCTGGTACATAGCCGAGGCTTGCCTTTCCATCCTGCTCACCCTCTGAGACAATGAGACCATGGGTGGGTTGGTATGTGTGGTCCACCACACCCAGCTCTGGATCTTTGTAACAGCCTCAGGTCCCTGACTGCGAGAAGCTCCCATCCACACAGTCTCTGTCCAGTCTGCAGTCTGCAAATGCTCCTTTAATGAGCACCCTCGAGATATCCAGGGTTTACACAAGTGGAGCCGCACAATTCCTCTATCCCATGAATTTCTGATAGAGAAAGTACATTTACTGGACGTTTTGATGTTACTAAGTGAGCCTTCCAAGCCCCTTCCTATATGAGGGGCCTCTTCCCAGATCCCCCTTCTCCCTGCATTACTATAGGCTGTGAACTCTTCCCAGAACCCCCTCTCCCCGCAGTACTATAGGCTGTGAGTCTCTGGTGCTGTCATGAACAAACACCACCTGATAGTCTGCCTCATGATAGTCTGCTTTAATTTATATTCCTGTTCCTGCCCAGTTGCTCATTTTTTTCTCTGACCTGTTTTAAAACACAAAACCAGTATCCTTAGTGACCTGTAAATTTTGTTTGTTTTGTTTTGGAGACATGGTCAATCTCTCTGCATTGCTGGCTGGCCTGGCCCTCACTCTGTAGACCAGGCTGGCCTCAAACTTCTAGAGATGCACCTGCCTCTGCCTCCCAGTGCCAGGACTTGTAAGGTTGTTTGTTTGTTTGTTTGCATGTGTGGTATGACCCCTCAGCTGTTCTGGAAGCTTCTGTTACCAAGTTTGACACCTGAACTACCCTCAGGCTCTTTCCTCTGCAGCAGTTTAGAACTTCGTGTGTTCGGATTTGTTAGCCTTCACTCATAGTTCACTGCTGCTCTTTTTCTTTTGCAAAATTCTTCTGGAGTCATTTGTTTTTTAGTTTAGAATCCACCCAATAAGAGCCCTGGCTTCTCTTCCATAGGTCCTGAGTTCAATTCCCAGCAACCACATGGAGGCTCACAACCATCTGTAATAGGATCTGGCGCCCTCTTCCGGGCGCTGAAGACAGCGACAGTATACTCATATACATAAATAAACAAATCTCTAGAATCCACCCAAAACTGATAGGACCACCCTTGCTCATGATAGCTGCAGCTAGCCAGCCTTCACACTTGTCACTCACCGGCCTCAGCACTCGGTGCACCTCGCGCAGAATCTTCTCTTGGTTGTTCACCGAGCACAGCACCAGGGTGCAGACCACCACGTCCACAGAGCCATCGGCCACCTGGTGCATGTTCTCTCCGGCCGCCACCACGAAGCGCTCGAACTGCAGATGCCGGTTCTCTGCGACACTCTTGAACAGGAACTTCTCGAAGTTGGGGTTGGGGTCGATACAAGTGACCCTGCACCCGGGGGGATAGAACTTAAAGTTGGCCCCGGTGCCACAGCCCACCTCCAGCAGTGACAGCTTCCCCGAGGGGCCCGCGAACTCCTGCAGGTTGCTGAAGAGCTCCCGCTTTCGGCTCGCCATCTGCTCGTTGTACATCACGGTGAAGCGTTTCAGGAAGTAGGGAAACCACTTTTTGCACACCCAGCTCCACACGCCTAGAAGGTTCAGCAGAAACATGGGAAGCGCCAGGATGCAGACCACCAGCCGCAGGACCAGGACGGCGAGCGTCATCTTTGCGAGTAGAGGAGAAGGGCCACGGCCCCGAGTGTCTCCTGAAGAAGCAGGGCGCAGGCTCCTGGCCTCGCTCCAGCGCCAATCAGGGAGGAAGGAGGTGTCAGCTGAGTCGGGGGGGGGGCGGGGGGGAACAATCACAGAGCCCCGACTCCCATCCGCCCCACCCCACCCTACCCCCAATGGCTGGCTAGCAGAAGTTGGCGCAGCTCCCTTCGCAGTGGCCCAAGACTGTGTCCTCCCTCCCCCACGCCCCCCCCCCCCCCCCATCTCTTAGGAGGGTTGCCGCCTGATCCCTGACTCTGATCCTACCTGGCTTTGTTTGGGTCTGGAGGCTGCAGCTAGTTTCCTGCCTCGGTGGTAGTGCGTAGTGTGTACTTCCACGCCACCCACCCAAGCTTCCTTTAGGAGAAGTCCTCTCGTGGAGCAGGGTCAGCGCACCAGGGAAGATGGCATCCGGCTCCCTTTTATCACACATTTATTCTTCCCTTCTCTCCCCACCCCACCCCACCCCACCCCAAAACCTGGTCTTGTGTAAAGGAAGTGAAGGGAAACCTCGCCAAGCCTCGCCCAACAGTTTCTCACTTCCCATTGTAAACCGAGCCTTTCATAAGTTAATAATTCATCAGAAGGATCTTTGCTAAGTCACTGTTTTGAGCCACTCATCAGTTTAAAACCGCAACTGTCAATCTTACTACGCTTGCTTATTATGTAACTCCACCAATTTAGAATAAAAGTGCCAGAACAGTCCCTGTTTGGAGTCCGAGGGGTTTTATAAAGCAGCTTTTGGTTGAGGTTTGTTCTGGGTCTCGCTCTTTAGCCCCAGCTGACCTTGAATTCTCCTGATCCCTCTGCATCTTCTGAAGCCTGAGATGGCAGGTCAGCTGCACTGTTCTGACTCATAAGTTCACAAACACGATAAATGACTTTTCTATTGTTTGCTTCCGGTTTTTTTCCACGTGTGGTCTTACAGGTCGTAATCAAGTTAAGAACTATCTAAGTAATTCTATATAAAACTTGGTGCTTTTGATGTGTGAATGATAGTGGGAGCAGACATAACTAGATTTAGAAAACTAATATATTTAGATACTTCCGCGAGTCAGATCAAGAAAATTTCCGGAGGAGATGGACCTGAGAGCCGCATAGCCATCTGATAATACGCATGGCGGTAGGCCAAAGATCGATGAATATTTTCTTGACTGGCAAGTGCCCTCCCTGAACAGCTGGAATAAGAAATCAGTCTGCACAAGATAGTCATTCTATTCCTTCTTGACCTCTTCTTCAGTGCCTGCCTCCAAGTTCATGTTTGATTTCCTGTCCTGACTACCATTCATAATGTACTGTAAAATGAAAGAGAGAGAGAAAGAAAGAAAGAAAGAAAGAAAGAAAGAAAGAAAGACAGACAGACATAGTGGCAGCAGCATCCAGAGGGGAAAAACTCATATCCTGAAACAGGAGTGGTGGGCACTGGCTGAGCCGGGTTCTTCTGGTTTTTCTTCTTATATCTGGAGGCAGAGGTCAGTAGCACTAAGGACTGAGCTCAGGGCCTCAGGCAGGCCAGGGCAGTACTCTGTCATTGATCCCTAATCCAGGGAGAGATGTGTATATATTTAAAGTCTACTCGTATTCTATATACCCTTCACATATGTTACAAATACAACAGCCTGGCCTGGTGGCACATAGCTTAATGCCAGCACTGTTGAGTCAAAGGCAGGCAGATTTTATGAGTTCAAGGCCAGCCTGGTGTACACAGTGAGTTCTACAACACTCCTCTCAGGACTATAGAAGAGAGAGACCTGTCTCAAACAAACAAACAAATAAAAAACAGCCAATTCCATATGCGTGCTGTGCACACGTAGGCGTGCTGGACCATATGCATATATATATGTAGAGGCCAGAGGAGGATGTTGAATGTTTTAATTTCTCCACCTTCATTATTTTTTAATTTAAAAATGTATTTACTCAGAAGCATTCAGAATGTCAACAAAACAGTTGCATGTTTTTCTTGGATATTTTTTTCATTACAGAATGGTTATTCAGCTAATAGGACAGCACTAATCCTCAGATGCACTGCATCAGACACAACTGAAGTTGGGGGGGGACTACACCAAAAAACTGCTTTAAATTTCTATGCCAATTTACAACACCTCCACCACCACCACCCCCCCAAAGACTGTACCAGGCAAAGTTAGTGGCTGTTGAAATACCACCACCAGGACAGGACTGTCTGAAGACATTTGGTAGTTTAGTAACTACATACAAAAAGACACAGTGTAGTTTAAAAAACAAAATGAAACAAAAAAACCTTGCATGGCCTTACATTGCATTTTTATTATTTAAAAGGAGTGAGTTGTGTACAGGGGACTTAAATGCTTTGTAGACAAGGAAAAAAAACTGTGTTTGAACCAACTTCATCATCATCATCATCACCACTACCATCATCAGCTTTGGCTTCCTCCTCGTCCTCAGCTTCTTCCTGACCCTCTTCATCCTCACCTCAACCTCCCCATTCTTCCTTCTCTTGCTCCTTTCAGCCTTGACCACCCCCTTTGCCTCTGCCTCGAGTTAGTTCTGTAGGCATCATTTCCTTTCATAGTTTCCCTTCAGCCTGGCAGGCCCCTTCACACAGGGCCTTGGATCCTTCAACTTCTTGTTGGTCTCCTCTTTGCGGCGATGTAGGTTTTCATTTCTCTTTCATAACGAGCCTTGTCTGCCTTCGCCATGACTTCAGATTTTTCCTTTTATTGGCAAACATAGTCCGTGCCTCTCTGAGCTCTGTGAGAACACTGAGGAGCCAGAAACATCCAGGTGTCGCCTCTTCTCCACTCGCAAGTTTGCACTAAGATTCGTCTGAGGACATTTTGTCTCTTGGCTACTTTGGCCTTGTTCAGTGGATTTTCCTCCACAAGGCACTGAGTCACCCAGTGCCAGACCGGCTCTTACCCCACACCCCGACCCGGGCTGTCTCTATGGAGCTCAGTGACCGGCAACAGCTGCCAGAACGAGAGCCAGCTATCTGTGATTTTTTATTTGTTTTTTTCTATTTTGTGACAGGGTCTCACTCTGTAGCCCTATGTATCCTGGAACTCAATATGTAGACCAGGCTGGCCTCAGACTCACAGAGGTCCATCTGCCTCTGCCTCCCAAGTGCTGGGATTAAAGGTTTGCATTATCGTGCCTGCCTCCTAATTATTATTTTTTTAGTTTTGTATGTTTGGGTGGGGGGTGTGTGTCTGTGTGTATGTGTCTCTCTCTGTGTGTATGTGTCTCTGTGTGTGTGTGTGTGTGTGTGTGTGTGTGTGTGTGTGCCTGTGTTCACCCTGATGCCTGCAGAGCCAGAGACAAGAGCATCGGGTCCCCTGGGACTAGAGTTACAGGCAGCTGTGAGCCCTTGGCGTGAGCAACAAATGCCCTTAACCACTGAACAGCCTCTCCAGCCCCTACTAGCTTCATCTTTTAAGGAGATCTTTTGGAAGTGGAAGTTGACCTAAACTTTGCCTGTTTCATGTGTATAGTTACCATTTGAGTACTATGAAGCAGTGTCAGCTGGAACACAGTATGTCACTGAGAGTCCTCTTGCTCTTTCTTGTTCTCCCTCCTCCCTTCTCCTCCCTCCCTCCTCCCCCCTTCCTGGACAACTGTGGCCCATTTTCTCAAATAATTTCACATACATAGATCATACGATAGTGACTTTCCCACCTGACTCTGACTCAGCACAGTTGCTTTGAGGAGTCCCCAGGCTGCTGCAGGAGCCGGCACACCTACTGCAGTGACATATAACCGGTGACATATCTCCGTAGCATGAATACAGAGGAGAACTTAAACAATGGTGACATTTATTTTATTTCAAGTTTTGTATACACATGGGTGCACATGCCAAGTACACAATAGTGTGTCTGCACAAGGGTGTGTGTGTGTGTGTGTGTGTGTGTGTGTGTGCGCGCGCGCTTGTGTGTAGAACACAAGCATCCATGCCAGGGTGCATGTGTAGAGGTCAGAGGACAACTGTGGCTGTCAGTTGTCCCCTTCACTGTGTGGGTCCCAGGGATCACAGTCAGGCTGTCGTGGTCTTGGCGGCACACACATTCCCCTGCTGAGCTATCTCTGGCTGCTGAGCTGTCTCTGGCTCTCTCTGGCTCTCTACTCTAAAAGTTGTATTTGTAATGTTGTGATGTGCACGTGAGGCATAACTGTTGGGAACTGAGCTGGCCCCACGTTCGGGCGGCCAAAAAATGTTGCGGCCCAAGCAAAATGTTGAGGCCCGGGCTGCCCCGCGTTTGGTGGCCACTGTATGCCGGCCCAAGCTGCTGCTCCAGTCGGCGGGTCGGGGTTCAGCAAGAGAGAGGGTGAGGGCAGACTCGAAGAATGGAGACCAGACAGAGTGCATTTCAGTCCCGTTTATTCTTCAGTCTCTCTTCTTAGTCCAAGTCCCAAGTCTTGAGTTCCTAGTTCCTAGTTCCTAGTACCTCCAAGTTTCAAGTTACTTCTTCCAAGTTCTCTCCCAAGTGCCTGCTTCTCTGTCTCCTCTCTGCTGTGTCTCAGTCTCTCCCGTCTGCCTCTATCCTTTTATATGTCTCACTTCTAAACCACGACTTCAGGTCACGCCTTTAATCATGCCCTTAGGTCTTGTCTCTAACTCTGATCTCTACACTTCTAAGTCAAACTCTTAAGTTACACACCTTTAATCTCACACACCTTTAATCTCATGCACCCAAGATATCTAAACCAAGATTATCAGAGTGTGCTCAGCTGTTGTAGGCTATTGTAATCCAAGTCTCATGTCAGGGTATATGGCTCAAGATGGCTGCAAAGCTGATAGCCGCTTTCTGCTAAAAGTCGGCCCCCAACACATAACAACAATTTTGTATTCAAAAACCATGTATTTACTCCCCGACTCTATTCGTACATTAGGGTATTAAGATTACAATTCATATCTTCAAGAGATGATGCCTGGTGTGCTGGCCCACATCTAATAATCCCAGCAATTGGAAGGCTGAGGTAGGAGGATCAGGAGTTCAAGGCCAGTCAGAGCCATGTAAGGCCCTGTTTCAACAATGACAACACATTATAACACATTATTGTAGGTAATTACCCCTTGTCATTTGTTTATTTTTGAGATAGGGTTTTGCTATATAATCAGATAGATCTTGAACTAACTCACAGTCCTTCTGTCTCGGCCTTTCAAGCGCTGCTCTAATGCTCTGACCAAGTCAGTGAAAGTGAATCTGCCCCTGGGACATTACTGTTTTCCCTTTATACTTAAAAAATATTTTAGTAGGGGCTGGAGAGATGGCTCAGTGGTTAAGAGCACTGACTGTTCTTCCAGAAGTCCTGAGTTCAATTCCCAGCAACCATGTGGTAGCTCACAACCATCTATAATGGGATCTCATGCCCTCTTCTGGTTGGGTCTGAAAACAGCTACAGTGGACTCATACACATGGAATCAATAAATCTAAAAATATTTTAATAAATAGCCTATCATTATATAAATGTCCTGACATTTATTATACCTTAGCCGATTAAAATCAGTACATGTTAATAACCACTGCCTGGATTGGTTAATTCTGTTTCTGGAACACTGATTATTCCTACTGAAGCTACCATTCTTTTGGACTATCAATTAATTATTTAAACCAACACCCACCCCAGGTGTACCTCAGGCCTGGGAGCTGCCGAGTTATTCACAGGATCTTGAATTGTGGGCAATGACATTGTGCAGAGACTTTTGGTAAACAACCTAATAAACAAGGTTTTAATGCTGGAAAACAAAGCTAAAATTAGACACAACCTTTCAGAGTTAACGGACAGTCTGGTCAAACTCACAGCTTTGTAGTGTGCAAAACTTTATAAATGAAGCGACTCCATCAATGACAAAAATATTGCCCAGATCTGTCTAGATGGATAGAGAGTGTGTTTAGTAAACGCTCTACTGTCTGCTGGTTGAGAATCCTGATCCAATACCAGAACATACGAGATTAAAAAACAAACATGAGCTTCACATCTTTAAAAATCTGAAAATGCAAAAACAAAAACAAAATCTGACAATGCTTGATTTAGTCCCTAGCACTATGTGTGAGCATGCATGTCTGTGTGCATGTGTGACTGTGTGCATGTATACATGCACATTGACAGCAAAACAAACAGTAGCACCAAGAATGGTGGTGTAAACAGAGGAAATGGGGCTGGGGGGGAAGTGAAAAGTGAAGGTTTGGGCCGGAATCTTTGCTTTCGCGGGAGGGAGGAGTGCGTTGAGGGGTCTGAATATAGCAGGAGGCATCACCAGAGAGGGGGGGGAGGCAGACCTAGGAAAGGCTAGGCTCTGGGGCTAGCCACGAGGACCCTGAGACCTCATCCTCAGGACAAACCTTCTCAGTGACTCTTGTACCTCTGAGAAAGGAAGGCTTGAGTCTGGTCTTTGTGGCACGTGATGTAGTGTAGGTTTCTGAGCGCTGCCCGGAGACTCGGAAAGTTTTTAACTGAGGAAACGAGGGCTAGGATCATTTATTCAGAGGGCAAAGGTGAGTGACTGCCACAGAGATGCAATTCAAAGATATTTGTTAAGTGCCCTCTCAGCAAGAAGCCTAGCATGAAGGATTGACAGAGTCAGGTGACAGAGCGCATGCCTGTGACATCAGCACTGACAAAGTGCATGCATGCCTGTGATGTCAGCTCTGAGTCAGCTGACAGTGTGCGTGCCTGTCATCTCAGTGCTCAGCACAGCTAGTCTGGGGTAGAGGAAGAGAGCCTGACTGGAAAGAAGCAAAAAGCAGGGTGTGGAGATGGTGTGGAGAGGTGGCTCAGTGGCCAAGAGCCCTTGCTGCTCCTGCAGAGGACCTGAGTGCAGCACCTAGGCAGCATCATACATGTGACACACGCACACACACGCACATGAATACAAATAGGGCCAGTTGTGGTGGGTCCATAGTACTGGTACACGCCCTGTGCTCCGGAGATAGAGGCAGGTGGCTCTCCGTGAGTTCAAAGCCTGCCTCATCTATAGAGTGAGTTCCAGGATACACAGGGAGACCCTGTCTAAAAACAAATGTAGAACGAGAATCGTGGCTGACTGGCAGTATTCTAAGTCCACCCGCTGGCCATGTAATCACTTTAACTTTGGAGCAGGAGCTGTAACACTTCCCTAGAACTA
>NW_023045749.1:0-11136 GCF_011762505.2 Arvicanthis niloticus | reverse complement strand
ATAACAGAAGGGAATCAAGAGAGAGGAGAAGACAGAAGGGACTCCAGAGAGAGGAGAGAACAGAAGGGTATCCAGAGAGAGGACAGAGAAGAAGGGGTTCCAGAGAGAGAAGACAGAAGGGCATCTGGAGACAGGAGAGAACAGAAGGGCATCCAGAAAGAGGAGATAAAAGAAGAGCATCAAGAGAGAGTAGAAAACAGAAGGGAATCCAGAGAGAGGAGCGAACAGAAGAGCATCCAGAAAGAGGAGATACCAGAAGAACATCCAGAGAGAGGAGAAGACAGAAGAGAAGCCAGAGAGACGAGAAAACAGAATGGCATAGGGAGAGAGGAGAAGACAGAAGGGCATCCAGAGCAAGGAAAGGATAGAAGGGCATCCAGAGGGAGAAGAAGACAGAAGGTCATTCAGAGAGAGGAGAGGGAAGAAGGGAATCCCAAGAGAGGAGAAAATAAAGGACATCCAAAGTGAGGAGGAGACTGAAGGGCATGCATAGGGAGAAGAGGACAGAAGGGCATCCATAGAGAGGAGAGGACAGAAGGGCATTCAGAGAGAGGAGAAGACAGTAGGGCATCTGGAGAGTGGAGAGAACAAAAGGGCATCCAGAAAGATGAGAAAGCAGAAGAGCATCCAGAGAGAGGAGAAGACAGATGGGGATCCGGATAGAGGAAAGAAGAGAAGGTTATCCAGAGAGAGGAGAGAACAAAAGGGCATCCAGAGAGAGGAGAAAGCAGAAGGGCATCCAGAGAGAGGAGAATACAGAAGGGCATCTGGATAGAGGAGAGAACAGAAGGGTATCCAAAGAGAGGAGAGAACAAAAGGACATCCAGAGAGGAGAGGGCAGAAGTGCAACCAAAGAAAGAAGACAGAAGGGCATCCAGAGAGAGGAGAGTACAGAAGGACATTCTGAGAGAAGAGAGAACAGAAGCGCATTCAGAGAGATGAGAGAACAGGAGAGAATCCAGAAAGAGGAGAGAAAAGAAGCCCATCCAGAGAGAGCAGTATAGTGAAGGACATCCAGAGAGAGAAGAGGACTAAAGGCATCTGGAGAGAGGAGAACACAGAAGGGCATCTAGAGAGAGGAGAAGACAGAAGGGCATCGAGATAGAGGAGAGAACAGAAGGGCATCCAGAAAGAGGAGAGGACAGAAGGGCATTCAGAGAGAGGAGAAGACAGAAGGGCATCCAGAGAGAGGAGAGAACAAAAGGGCATCCAGAGAGAGGAGAGAAGCAGAAGAGCATCCAGAGAGAGGAGAAGACAGATGGGCATCCGGATAGAGGAAAGAAGAGAAGGTTATCCAGAGAGAGGAGAGAACAAAAGGGCATCCAGAGAGAGGAGAAAGCAGAAGGGCATCCAGAGAGAGGAGAATACAGAAGGGCATCTGGATAGAGGAGAGAACAGAAGGGTATCCAGAGAGAGGAGAGAACAAAAGGGCATCCAGAGAGGAGAGGGCAGAAGGGCAACCAAAGAAAGGAGAAGACAGAAGGGCATCCAGAGAGAGGAGAGTACAGAAGGACATTCTGAGAGAAGAGAGAACAGAAGCGCATTCAGAGAGATGAGAGAACAGGAGAGAATCCAGAAAGAGGAGAGAAAAGAAGCCCATCCAGAGAGAGCAGAATAGTGAAGGACATCCAGAGAGAGAAGAGGACTAAAGGCATCTGGAGAGAGGAGAACACAGAAGGGCATCTAGAGAGAGGAGAAGACAGAAGGGCATCGAGATAGAGGAGAGAACAGAAGGGCATCCAGAAAGAGGAGTGAACAGAAGGGTATCCAGAGAAGGAGAAGACAGAAGCAAATCCAGAGAGAGGAGAGAACAGAAGGGCATTCGGAGAGTGGAGTGAAAAGAAGAGCATCGGGAGAAAAGAGAAGACAGAAGGTCATCCAGAGAGAGAGGAGATGACAGAAGGGCATCCAGAGAGAGGAGAAGAAAAATAGGGAATCCAGAGAGATGAGAGAACAGAAGAGCATCCAGGGAGAGGAGAAGACAGAAGGGCATCCAGAGAGAGGAGTGGGAAGAAGGGCAACCAGAGAGAGGCGAGAGCAGAAGGTCTTCCGGAGAGAGGTGAAGACAGAAGGGCATCCGAAGAGAGGAGAGAACAGAAGGGCATCCAGAAAGAGGAGAGAACAGAAGGGCATAAGAGAGAGGAGAAGACAGAAGGGAATCCAGAGAGAGGAGAGAACAGAAGGGCTATCCAGAGAGAGGAGAGAGCAGAAGAGCATCCAGAGAGAGGAGAAGACCATAGGGCATCCAGAGAGAGGAGAGAAGGAAAGGGCATCCAGAGAGATGAGAGAGCAGAAGGGCATCCAAAGAGAGGAGAAGACAGAAGGGCATCCAGATAGAGAAGAGAAGAGAATGGCATATTGAGAAAGGAGAAGACAGAAGGGAAGCCGGAGAGATGAGAGAACAGAAGTCCCTAGGTAGAGAGGAGAAGACAAAAGGGTATTCAGAGTGTGGAGAAAATTGTCGGGCATCGAGAGAGAGGAGAAAACCAAAAGGCATCCGGAGAGATGAGAGAAAGGAAGGGCATAGGGAGAAAGAAGAAGACAGAAGGGCATCCAGAGAGCAGAGAGGACAGAAGGGCATCCAGAGAGAGAAGAGGACAGAAGGGCATCCATAGAAAGGAGAGTGAAGAAGGGCATCCAGAGAGAGAGGAGATGGCAGAAGGGATCCAGAGAGAGGGGAGAACTGAAAGCCATCCAGAGAAAGAACAAGACGGAAGTGCATCCATTGAGAGAAGAGTTCAGAAAGGCATCCCGAGAGAGAAGTCAGAAATTTCTCCATATAGAGCAGAGAACTGAAGGGCATCCAGAGAGCGGAGAAGACAGAAGGGCATCCAGAGAGAGGCGAGAATATAAGGGCATCCAGAGATGAGAGGACAGAAGTTCATGTAGAGAGGAGAGAACAAAAGGGCATCCAGAGAGAGGAGAGAAGAGAAGAGAAGAAAAGGGCATCCAGAGAGAGGAGAAGACAGAAGGGCATCCAGAGGGATGAGAAGACAGAAGGGCATCCAGAATGAGGAGAAGACAGAAGGGTATCCCGAGAGAGGAGAGAACAAAGGGCATCCAGAGAGAGGAGAAGACAGAAGGGCATCCAGAGAGAGGAGAGGACAAAAGGTCATCCAGAGAGAGGAAAAGACAGAAGGGCATCCGGAGAGAGGAGAGAACAGAAGGTCATCCAGAGAGTGGAGAAATTAGTAGGGCATCTGGAGAGAGGAGAGAACAGAAGGGCATCCAGAGAGAGGAGAGTACAGAAGGGCATCCAGAGAGAGGAGAGAACAGAAGGGCATCTGGTGAGAGTAGAGAACAGAAGGGCATTGGAAGAGGGGAGAAGACAGAAGGTCATCCAGAGAGAGGAGAGAACAGAAATGCATCCAGACAGAGGAGAAGACAGAAGGGCATCTGGAGACAGGAGATAACAGAAGGTCATCCAGACAGAGGAGGAACAGAAGGGCATCAAGAGAGATGAGAAGACAGAAGGGAATCCATAGATAGGAGAGAACAGAAGGGCATCCAGAGTGAGGAGAGAGCAGAAGAGCATCCAGAGGGAGGAGAATACAGTAGGGAATCCAGAGTAAGGAGAGAACAGAAGGGCATCCAGAAAGAGGAGAAGACAGAAGGGCATCCAGAGAGAGGAGAAGACAGAAGGGCATCCAGAGAGACAAGAGTGAAGAAGGGCATTCAGAGAGAGGAGAGGACAGAAGGGATCCAGAGAGAGGGGAGAACAGAAATCTATCCAGAGAGAGGAGAAGACAGAAGTGCATCCATTGAGAGGAGAGGTCAGAAGGGCATCAAGAGAGAGGACAGATCAGAAGGGCATCCAGAAAGAGGAGAAGACAGAAACACATCCACAAAGAGGTGAGAACAGAATGGCATCCAGAGAGCAGCGAAGTAAGAAAAGCATCCAGGGAGAGTAGAGAATAGAACGGTATTCAGAGAGCTTAGAAGATAAAAGAACATCCAGAGAGAGGAGAGAACATAAGGGCATTGAGAGAGAATAGAGGACAGAAGGGCATGTTGAGAGAGCAGAGAACAGAAGTTATCCAGAAAGAGGAGATGACAGAAGGGAATCGGGAGATAGGAGAAGACAGAAGGTCTTCCAGAGAGAGGAGAGGACAGAATGGCCTCCAGAGAGAAGAGAGAAAAGAAGGGAAGCCAGAGAGAGGAGAGGTCAGAAGGGCATCCACAGAAAAGAGTAAAGAAGTCCATACAGATAGAGGAGAAGACAGAAGGGCATCTAGATAGAGGAGAGAACAGAAGAGCATCTATATAGAGGAGAGAATATAAAGTCATCCAGAGAAGGAGAAGACAGAGCGAATCCAGAGAGGGGAGAGAACAGAAGGGTATTCGGAGACCGAAGAGAACAGAAGGGCATAAGAGACAGGAGAGAGAAAAAGGGCATCAAGAGAGAGGAGAAGACAGAAGGGCATCCAGAGAGAGGAGAGAACAGAAGGGCATCCAGAGAGAGGAGATAGCAGAAGGGCATCCCGAGAGAAGAAAACACAATAGGCTATCTTGAGAGAGGAGGGTACAGAAGGGCATCCAGAGAGAGGAGAGAACAGAAGGGCATCCGGAGAGAGGAGAGAACAGAAGGGCATCTATAAAGAGGAGAGAGCAGAAGGGCATCTGTTGAGAGGAAAAGACAGAAGGGCATCCAGAGAGAGGAGAGAGCAGAAGCGCATCCACAAAGAGGAGAGAGCAGAAAGGCATCCAGAGAGAGGAGAAGACAGAAGGGCCTCCGGAGAGAGGAGAGGACAGTAGGGCATCCAGAAAGAGGAGAGAACAGAAGTGCATCAAGAGATAGGAGAAGACAGAATAGAATTTAGAGAGAGGAGAGAACAGAAGGGCATCCAGAGAGAGGAGAGAGCAGAAGGGCATCCAGAGAGAGGAGAAGAAAGTAGGACATCCAGAGAGAGGAGAGAACAGAAGAGCATCCAGAGAGAGGAGAGAGCAGAAGGGCATCCAGAAAGAGGAGAAGACAGAGGGGCATCCGAAGAGAAGAGAGAACAGAAAAGCATCCAGAGAAAGGAGAAGACAGAAGGGAAGCCAGAAAGATGAGAGAACAGAAGGGCATAGGGAGAGAGGAGAAGTCAGAGGAGCATCCAGAGAGAGAGGATAGGACAGAAGGGCATCCAGAGAGAGGATAGTGAATAAGGGCATCCAGAGAGAGGAGAGGACAGAAGGGATCCAGAGAGAGGGGAGAACAGAAAGCCATCCAGAGATAGGCGAAGAAAGAAGGGCATCCATGAAGAGGAGAGGTCAGAAGGGCATCCAAAGCTGAGAGAACACAAGGGCATCCAGAGCGAAGAGAAGACAGAAACACATCCACCTAGAGGGGAGAACAGAAGGGCATCCAGAGAGCAGCGAAGTAAGAAGGGCATACAGGGAGAATAGAGAATAGAATGGTATTCAGAGAGTGGAGAAGAGAGAAGAACACCCGGATAGAGGATAGAACATAAGGGCATCCAGAGAGAATAGAGGACAGAAGGGCATGTAGAGAGTGTAGAGACAGAAGGGAATCTAGAAAATGGAGAAGACAGGAGGGCATCGGGAGATAGGAGAATACAGAAGGGCTTCCAGAGAGAGGAGAGGATAGAATGGCCTCCAGAGTGAAGAGAGAAAAGAAGGGCATTCAGAGGGAGAAAAGGGCATCCACAGAAAAGAATAAAGAAGACCATACAGAGCGCGGAGAAGACAGAAGGGAATCTAGATAGAGGAGAGAACAGAAGGGCATCCAGAAAAGAAGAAGACAGAGTGAATCCAGAGAGAGGAGAGAACAGAAGGGCATCAGGAGACAGGAGAAGACAGAAGGTCATCCAGAGAGAGGAGAGAAAAGAAATGCATCCACAGAGAGGAGAAGACAGAAAGGCGTACATGGAGAGGAAAGGTCAGAAGGGCATCCAGAGAGAGGAGAGAACAGAAGGGCATAGAGAGAGCAGAGAAGACAGAACAGCATCCATGGAGAGTAGAGAATAGAAAGGTATCCAGAGAGCAAAGAAGACAGAAGAACATCCAGAAAGAGGAGAGAACAAAAGGGCATCCAGAAAGAATAGAGGACAGAAGGATATGTAGAGAGAGCAGAGAACAAAAGGTTATCTAGATAGAGGAGAAGACAGAAGGTCATCGGGAGATAGGAGAAGACCGAAGGGCTTCAAGAGAGAGGAGAGGACAGAATGGCCTCCAGAGAGAAGAGAGAAAAAAAGGGCATCCAGAAAGAAGAAAGGTCAGAAGGGCATCCACAGAAAAGTGTGAAGAAGGCCATACAGAGAGAGGAGAAAACAGAAGGGCATCTAGAGATAGGAGAGAACAGAAGGGTATCCGAGAAGGAGAAGACAGAGTGAATCCAGAGAGAGGAGAGAACAGAAGGGCATTTGGAAGGAGGAGAGAACAGAAGGGCATCGGGAGAGAGGAGAAGACAGAAGGTCATCCAGAGAGAGGAGAGAACAGAAGTGCATCCAGTGAGAGGAGAAGACAGAAGTGTATCCAGAGAGAGGAGAGGATAGAACAGCAACCAGAGAGAGGAGAAGCCAGAAGGGAATCCAGAGAGAGGACAGATCAGAAGGGCATCAAGAGAGAGGAGAAGACAGAAGGGAATCCAGAATGAGGAGAGAACAGAAGGGCATCCGGATAGAGGAGAGAGCAGAAGGGCATCCAGAGAGAGTAGAGAACAGAAGGGCATCCAAAGAGAGGAGAAGACAGTAGGGCATCTGGAGAGAGGAGAGAAGAGAAGGGCATACATAGAGAGGAGAAGACAGAAGGGCATCCAGAGAGAGTAGAGAGCAGAAGGACATGCATAGTGAGCAGAGAACAGAAGGGTATCCAGAAAGAGGAGAAGACAGAAAGGCGTCGGGGATAGGAGAAGACAGAAGGGCTTCCAGAGAGTGGAGAGGACAGAAGGTGCTCCAGAGAGAAGAGAGAAAAGAAGAGCATCCAGAGAGAGGAAAGGTCAGAAGGACATCCACAGAAAAGAGTAAAAAATGTCATACAGAGAGACGAGAAAACTGAAGGGCATCTAGAGAGAGGAGAGAACAGAAGGGTATCCAAGAAGTAGAAGACAGAGCAAATCCAGAGAGAGGATAAAACAGAAGGGCATTTGGAGAGAGGGAGAACAGAAGGGCATCAGGAGAGAGGAGAAGACAGAAGGTCATCCAGGGAGAGGAGAGAAAAGATGTGTATCCAGATAGAGGGGAAGGCAGAAAGGTATCCAGAGAAAGGAGAGGATAGAACGGCAAGAAAAGAGGAGAAGACAAAATTGAATCCAGAGAGAGGAGAGAACAGAAGAGCATTCAGAGCAAGGAGAAGACAGAAGGGAATCCAGAGAGAGGAGAGAACAGAAGGGCTTCCATAGAGAGGAGAGAACAGAAGGGCATCAAGAGAGAGAAGACAGTATGGCATCTGGAGAGAGTAGAGAACAGAAGGGCATCCAGAGAGAGTAAAGGGAAGAAGGGCATCCCGAAAGAGGAGAGAACAAAGGGCATCAAGAGAGAAGAGAAGACAGAACGGCATCTATAGTGAGGAGAGAACAGAAGGCCATTCAGAGAGAGGAGAAGACAGAACAGCATACATAGAGAGGAGAGAAGAGAAGGGCATCCATAGAGAGGAGAAGACAGAAGGGCATCCGGAGAGAGGAGAGAACAGAAGGGAATCCAGAGAGAGAAGAGAGCAGAGAGCAGAAGGGCATCTGGAGATAGGGGAAGACAGAAGGGCATCCGGAGAGAGGAGAGAACAGAAGGGCATCCAGAGAGAGGAGAGAACAGAAGGGCATCCAGAGAGAAGATAGAACAAAAGGGTTTCCAGTGATAGGAGAGGAAAAAATTGCATCCAGAGAGAGGAGAGAACAGAAGAGAATCCAGAAAGACAAGAGAACAGAAGCCCATTCAGAGAGAGCAGAATAGTGAAGGACACGTAGAGAGAGAAGAATAGAATACATAAGGGCATCTAGAGAGAGGAGAAGACAGAATGGAATCCAGAGTGAAGAGAAAATTGTCAGGAATACAGAGAGAAAAGAAGACAGAAGGGCAGCGGGAGAGATGAGAGAACAGAAGGGCATAGGGAGAGATGACAAGACAGAAGGGCATCCAGAGAGAGAAGAGGACAATAGGTCACCCAGAGAGAGGAGTGCACAGAAGGGCATCCAGAGAAACAAGAGTAAAAAGAGGCATCCAGTGAGATTAGAGGACAGAAGGGCATCTAGAGAGAGGAGAGAAGAGAAGGGCATCCAGTGAGAGGAGAACACAAAAAAAGAATCCAGACCGAGGAGAGAACAGAAGGACATCCAGACAGAGGAGAGGACAGAAAGGCATGCAGAGAGAGGAGAGGACAGGGGGGCTTCCAGATACAGGAGAGTGAAGAAGGGCATCCTGATAGAAGAGAGGACAGAAGGGATCCAGAGAGTGTAGAGAACAGAAAACCAACCAATGAGAGGAGAAGACAGAAGGGCATCCAGAGAGAGGAGAAGAGAGAAAGGCCACCAGAGACAGGAGAATACAGAAGGGCATCCGGAGACTGGAGAGAACAGAAGGGCATCCAGAGAAAGGAGAGATCAGAAAGGAATGCAGAGAGAGGAGAGAACAGAAAGCCATCCAGAGAAAGGAGAAGACAGAAGAGCATCCATGGAGAGGAGAGGTTAGAAGGGCATTGAGAGAGAGGAGAGAACAGAAGTGCATCCAGAGAGAGGAGAAGACAGAAACACATCCACAGAGAGGAGAGAACAAACGAACATCCAGAGAGCAGAGAAGATAGAAGGGAATCAAAGGAGAGTAGTGAATAGAACGGTATCCAGAGAGTGAAGAAGACAGAAGAATATCCAGAGAGAGGAGAGAACATAAGAGCATGCAGATAGAATAGAGGACAAAAGGGCATGTAGCGAGGGCAGAGATCAGAAGGGCATCCAGAGAGAAGAGAGTGAAGAAGGGCATGCAGAGAGACGAGAGGACAGAAGGGCATCCAGAGAGAGGTGCGGACAGAATGGCATCCAGAGAGAGGAGAGTAAAAAAGGGCATCCAGAGAGAGGAGAGGACAGAAGTGATCCAGAGAGAGGAGAAAACAGAAAGGTATCCAGAGAGAGGAGAAGACAGAAGGGCATCCAGGAGTAAAGAGACCAGAAGGGCATCCAGAGTGAGGAGAGAACAGAATCCATGAAGAGAGAGGAGAGAAGAGAAGGTTATCCAGAAAGAAGAGAAGACATAAGGGCATCGGGAGATAGGAGAAGACAGAAAAGCTTCCACAGAGAGGAAAGAACTGAAGGGCATCCAGAGAGCGGAGAAGATAGAAGGGCATCCAGAGAGAAGAGAGAACACACGGTCATCCAGAGAAATGAGAGGACAGAAGTTCATGTAGAGACAGGAGAAAACAAAAGGGCATACATAGAGAGGAGAAGACAGAAGGATATTCAGAGAGAGGAGAGGAAAGAAGGGCATCAAGAGAGAGGAGAGTACAGAAGGGGATTCAGAGGGAGGAGAGAACAAAAGGGCATCCAGAGGGAAGAGAATACAGAAGGGCAGCCAAAGAAAGAAGAGGACAGAAGGGCATCCAGATAGAGAAGAGAACAGAACGGCATCCAGTGAGAGGAGATAAGAGAAAGGCTTCCAGAGAGAGGAGAGCACAGAAGCGCATCTGGAAAGAGGAGAAGAGAGAAGGCATCCAGATGGAGAAGAGGACAGACGGGCATCCTGGGAGAAGAGAGGACAGAAGGGCATCCAGGAGAGAAGAGAACAGAAGGGCATCCAGAGAGAGGAGAGGACAGAAGGGCAACTGGAAAGAGGAGAAGAGGAAAGGCATCCAGATGGAGAAGAGGACAGACGGGCATCCTGTGAGAAGAGAGGACAGAAGGGCATCCAGGGGAGAAGAGAACAGAAGGGCATCCAGAGAGAGGAGAGGGCAGAAGGGAATCTAGAGAGAGAACTGAAGGCCATCTAGAATAAGGAGAAGACAAAAGGGCATCGGGAGATAGGAGAACACAGAAGGGCATCCAGAGAGAGGAGAGGACAGAATGGCCTCCAGAGAGAAGAGAAGGCAGAGCACATCCACAGAGAGGAGTGGAAAGTAGGGCATCCACAGAAAAGAATACAGAAGGCCATACAGAGTGAGGAGAAAACAGAAGGGCATCCAGAAAGAGGTGAGAACAGGAGGATATTCAGAGAGAAAAGAAGACAGAAGGGAATCTAAAGTGAGGAGAGAATTGTAGGGCATCCAGAGAGAGGAGAAGACAGAATGGCATCGGATGAGAGGAGAGAAGAGAAGGGCATCGGGAGAGAGGAGAAGACAGAAGGCCATCCAGAGAGAGGAGATGACAGAAGGGCATCCAGAGAGAGGAGAAGAAAAAAGGGAATCCATAGAGAAGAGAGAATAGAAGGGAATCCAGAGTGACGAGAAGACAGAAGGGCATCTGGAGAAAGGAGAGAAATGAAGGGCATCCAGAGAGAGGAGAAGACAGAAGGGCATCCAGAGAGAGGAGAGAACAGGAGGGCATCGAAAGAGAGGAGAAGACAGATAGGTATCCAGAAAGAGCAGAAGACAGAAGGGCATCAGGAGCTAGGAGAAGACAGAAGATCATCGGGAGAGAGGAGGAAACAAAATTTCTTTCAGAGAGAAGACAGAGCAGAAGGGCATCCAGAGAGAGGAGAGGAAAGAAGGGCATCCACATAAAATATCACAGAAGGCCATACATAGAGAGGAGAAGACAGAGGGCATCTAGATAGAGGAGAAAACGGAAGGGCATCCAGAAAGAGGAGAGAACAAAAGGACATCCAGAGAAGGAGAAGACAGAGTGAATCCAGAGAGAGGAGACGATAAAACAGCATCATGAGAGAGGAGAAGACAGAAGGGAATCCAGAGAGAGGAGAGAACAAAAGGGCATCCAGAGAGAGGAGAGAGCAGAAGGGCATACATAGAGAGGAGAAGACAGAGGGCATCTAGATAGAGGAGAAGACGGAAGGGCATCCAGAAAGAGGAGAGAACAAAAGGACATCCAGAGAAGGAAAAGACAGAGTGAATCCAGAGAGAGGAGACGATAAAACAGCATCCAGAGAGAGGAGAAGACAGAAAGGCATCCGGAGAGAGGAGAAAATAGAAGTGCATCCAGAGAGAGGACAAGACAGAAGGGTAGCAGGTGAGATGAGAGAAAAGAAGGGCATAGGGAAA
>NW_023045748.1:0-11310 GCF_011762505.2 Arvicanthis niloticus | reverse complement strand
ATTTCAGATGTTATCTCCTTTGCCCATTTCCCCCATCCAGAATACCCCTATCCTATCCCCTCTTCTCCTTTTTGCATTTATACCATTTTAATTATACGCAAGACTAGAATTAGGGCAGTTCTAGGTGAGGAATTAGCAATACAATAGATTCAAATAGTCAAGGAAACAAGTAAAACAATAAACACAAACAGTCAAGAACAAGCAAGGCAATAAACAAAAGTTTTCATGGTCACTCACTTGCTCACTTTTTTTAAGGGCTTATCAAGATGACCACAATATCTGAGCCTACTTCCCTGTCTTAGCATTCTCTGTCATGTCATTTTCATGCCTGATGCCTACTTCTTTGTTCTAGGATAAGATTTTAGATTCCTGTCTGAAATTAATTCTTTGTTCTAGCCTAAGATTTAGATTCCTGCCTGAAATTACTCTCTGGTCTTTAGGTATCTCTTTAATATGGATATCTCTTGAGGCTGAGAGGCCTGTAATCATGTCCTCTTCCTGTGGAGGGGCTGGTAGGGGTGTTGCCCTACGTGACTGAAGGCCCTAATCAATGGAGGACTTAGATTGCATGTCAGGAGCCTGGGGTCTGGGAGTGAGGTCAAACACCTACCTACCATAGTCCTTATTAGGACCTGGGTTTTGAGGCCTGTGCTCGACCAAGAATCAAGCTATCCTTCACGGTCCCTCCAGAAAGCCTTGCCTAGTCCTTGATTTCAGTGGGATTGTTTCAAGTTTCTCTCCATTTAGTTTGATGTTGACTACTGGTTTGCAGGTGCATTGCTTTACTATGTTTAGATATGGTACTTGAATTCCTGATCTTTCAAAGACTTTTACCATGAAGGGATGTTGAATTTTGTCAAATGCTTTCTCACCGTCTAGTGAGATGATCATGTGTTTTTTTTCCTTTGAGTTTGTTTTGTATAGTGGATTACATAGATGGATTTCCATATACTGTACCATCTCTGCATTCCTGTGATAAAGCTTACTTGATCATGATGGATGTTTGATTTGATGTGTTCTTAGATTAGGTTTGCAAGTATTTTATTGGATATTTTTTGCATTGTTATTCATAAGGGAGATTTTTTCTGAAGGACTCTTTCTTTGTTTGGTCTTTTGTGTGGTTTAGGTAAGAATGTAATTGTGGCTTTATAGAATGAACTGGGTAGTGTTCCTTCTTTTTCTATTTTGTGGAATACTTTGAAGAGAATTGGTATTAGGTCTTCCTTAAAGGTATGATAGAATTCTGTATTGAAACCTCTGGTCCTAAACTTTTTTTGGTGGGGAGACTTTTAATGACTATTGCTATTTCTTTAGGGGTTATGTGTTGGGAGCACAGTGAGCATGTCAGTATCCGCCATTCCAAGAAGGCGCGGACATCATTTCCTCCCACTAGTAAACAATTAACTGCGCAGGTGCAAAGGCAGAAAGCCCACCAAAAGTCACTGGCCAATCCCGAGGCGTAATATTGGGTTGATGAGTGAACAGCAATCAGAAGTGAACACGTCACTCTAGGGTGTATTTAAGCTGTGCCTCTTCCTGTCTTTGGCCCTTCTGCAGTCTTTCACGTCTGCTGATACAGATTAAAGCCTCGCTGTGGTGATACCCAAATTCTGCCTCTCGTGTTTCTCTTCCCACGGGTGAAAAGGGGACACAGGAGGTGCACAGAACAACTGGAGCTGAAACCCGAGAGTTTCAAGGCGACGCGGAGGCCCCCAAGTTTTGGGGTGGGTTTAAAAGACTACAGGATCGAGGTACACCTCTGGAAGATATGCCTGGGGTGGAAGCGTTTGTGGCAAGCAGATTTAAACTCACCGCTGCCGCTCCACTAGCTAGCCTCTTGCTTGCATTGCATTTGTTTTTAACTTATTTGTGTTGTGAGAAAGAGGGCCACTCTAGTATACCAGAACCAGGGCATGTTAGCCGGCATCAGGCCAAAGAGCCTGGGGGTCAGGCAAAGAGCCTGGGGTCAGGCCAAAGAGCCTGGGGGTCAGGCACAAAGAGCCTGGGGGTCAGGCCAAAGAGCCTGGGGGTCAGGCCAAAGAGCCTGGGGAGATAGAGTACTCAAAAGGAACAAGGGCTACTGCAGAGCTCATTAAGCTTATGGAACCTTCACTGGCGGGTGGGGGGAGAGAGTGGAGGACAAAAGGATCCTCCTTTATGACAGAATCTTTGGGGAAGCGTCTGCGCTCCGCTACCTGTGGCAGCCCGGCAGAGCAAGAGCAAGAGAGCGTGGTGCGAAAGACAGGCAGAGGAGGGAGACAAGTCTGCTCTGGGAAATGGCATACCGCTGGCAGGCACACGGGGAGTGCCCGTGAGCTTGGAGCAAGCAATGCCAATGATAGAACAGATGATCTTTGAAAATGCCACAGCTGAATGCTGTGCAGCCATTGTCCCTCGTAAGAACAAGAGGCTACAAGATTGACTGAGGGCCTGCTGTGGCCCGGGGTGGGAAGCTGTTTGTGCTTATTCCACAGGTGAAAACAATTCAATTTTGGGTCCCTACGCGGCTGGTGCAGATTGTGAAGAATGAAGCTAGGTTGCAAGATTACGGCCCTGATTCTCCTGATACTGATGTTCGATTTGGGGATAAGTATACCACTATGGAACATAGTTAGATCTTGGCCTGTTCCCAAGCCAGTACATTCAAATGCTGAGGCACCTCCATTTTTTACAGCTATTGAGTGTTACTTGGTTGCCACAGCCTCAGGCACACCTCCAGCAGCCTGAGTTATACAATGCTACAAGTTTTCCATTAAATTTTACACTTGTTTTGTGGCAGCAAAACTTTACAGCATGAAGGTAATCTACTTGGTGTTGATTTGAGAGAAAATAGATTGCTTACATCGTTTAAAGATTGGTTTTTTTGATATACCTATGTTTATAGAGAAAAGATACAACATGTGTCTTTTAAGGTTTACAGTTTAAATTTAAGGTTTAATGTTAAAGTCAAAACCACACAATTCAGGCTTAGCCAAGCCTCAGAGAACAGGCCTGAGGGAGGTTAAGCACATTTACATTTGAATTAAGACAATGCAGACTGAGCTACAGAAGCCCAGGTGCTAAGCATTCCCTTTTGTTCTGGGTCTTTACAACTGGTTCCTAGAAATGTGCTTATGGGGATTTGTCTTTTGTCTTCACTTGTTTCTTGTGAGAAGAGGGGTAAATCTAAAACCCAAAGACTTTACAACACTCTGTGGGCTAAAAGTTATGTTTATACTGGAGAAATTAAAATTATGCCTACTTCCCTCCCATGAGTATAACTGTACCTGCTGATAAAATATGGTTCAAATTGTTCTAATTTCTTTATATTCAACGTTGTTAAAAATGAGATGCTTTGGATTCCTCTAATGTATGTAACAATTATTAGAGAATAAGATTGGCTTTTATCTGATATATTCATTGGACTAAAAAAGATTGGTTATTAAATTAATCCAAAATAAAGTTCAAATTTAAGATTTATACAGCCTAACTTGCCTACTCCAAGCTACCATTTCAGTAAATGCTTATATAAAAGATGTTTTATACCATCCCTTTACGTTCTGGTAAAGGTGAGAAATTTGCAGTTAGTAAACTTATTCATAATTTTTAAGAGCCCATGAAGCGATATTTGTTAGAAATAATTGCTTCAGAAAATGGTTAATTGTTTTTACATTTTATATATACAAATATTGTTGTTGCTTTAATACAAAATTAAGAGGTTAAATCTTTTGGTGTGTATTATTCATTGTGTGATACTTTACTAGTGGATTTCTCTAAAGAAGTTTTTTCTGCAAGCCATTGCTCCAATATAACGAGCTTTAAAATTTTTTTAGAGTACTTGTTACTCCAAAAAAGGATTCAAAGACAGTGTCTTTCAATATTTGAGACAAGCTGGGGCTAGAGAAATGGCTCAGCCGTTAAAGGCTAGACTTTTAAAATATTAAGGCTGAACTCCCAGCAACCACATGGTGGCTCACAACCATTTGTGGTGGGGATCTAACGCCATCTTCTGACTTGTGAGTGTACATACAAAAAGAAAATGGTTTACTTTTAATCTTGATTTGCTCTTAGTGATTTTTAAAAGTTGTTAAGAGATATTATTTGGCTAAAACCTCATCTTTAGCTTACCATAGGAGGGTTTAAACCTCTGTTTGATATTTTCAAAGGGATGTAAGTCCTAAATTAAATCATATATATATATATTTTTTCTTGAGTTTACCCTGCTTAAACACAATTAAATTATGTGTTGTAGCCACTGTTTAGAATGTTAAAAAAAAGGTGTATCTGCTTTTGTCTTGTTAAATGATATATTTCATGAAGTACAAATGTTTCAGCTACAAAATTTAATATCTCTAGCCATTTGAATAACATTAAAATTAATAAGGGCTTAGGAATGCATCTACACAACCCGTGTCGGTGTGTGTTAGACCCTCCATTTTTCTTTATGTTATCCAACTTTCAGAATAATTCTGATATCTTGGATTGTAAGAATGTTACATGCCTTTTGGCACAATGCTGGAATGGATCACTAGACCTAGCTATGGTTAATCAAGTACAGCAGCCACTGTTGTTAATCAAATCTCAGAAAAGACTTCTGAGGCTTTTGACCATTTTACAGAAAGTGGATGCATATCAGACATCCTGTTGGTCAATCAGAGAGTTGATTTGCTCCAGGCCCATGTGGAGCAGCTCACGGATGTTGGTTCAAATAAGCTGCATGTCAGCAACCCCACATCCAGGTATTACACCTCTGAGATTTGTGAATGATACATTTATTCAAAGCCATAATCTTTCTGCTTATTTAAAAGGGAATTGGAATGGGGAGTTGGAGCAGGTGCAACAGCAATTGAAGATCCAGATATTGAGCCTTGATGGAGCACAGATGGACCCCGTTACCCCTGGTGATCTTACTTCTTGAATTTCTTCTTGCCTTTTTTTTTTCTTTCTTAATTGGTGGGTATAGGCCTGTTTGGTACAGCCTTATGTTGTGGATTAGTGTTCATGATGGTTGGTCTGTAGGCTCAGAGCCCAACAAAAACGTGACAAGGCTGCTAGGCCCAAGCACTCGCAGCCTTGGAGCAAAGATCTCCCCCTGAAATTTGGCTATCTAGGCTAAGAAAGTAGCCGATGACTGAGACCCTCAGTCGATGCACCCCAAGGTTTCAGCCCATTGCACTAGGTCGATGAGAGGTCTAAGTCCAGCCAGTCCTTGCCTAAATAGCTGTGGTACCTGAATAGTAGGTTGACAGCCCTTGTACCTCCTGGGAGCTATACTCCATTGCACAGGGACGGGTGTCAATTCCTCTTTACATCCCCTTAGCCCTTGCACCCAGAGGACTTGTTCCATTGCACCTGGTAGGGTATGGAGAATCTTCGGGCTGTAAGCTCTTCATCGCTTATTCCCTCAAGATGGAGTTTGCTTGATTGGGCTTGAGTTTCGAATCTTGATTGGTGCTGCACTTAATAGGCAAAATGGCTGTTTCTTATTAATAATTTAAACAGGGAGAGATGTTGGGAGCCACAGTGAGCATGTCAGTATCCGCCATTCCAAGATGGCGCGGACATCGTGTCCTCCCACTAGTAAACAATTAACTGCGCAGGTGCAAAGGCAGAAAAACCCGCCAAAATCACTGGCCAATCCCGAGGAGTAATATTGGGTGATGAGTGAACAGCCAATCAGAAGTGAACACATCACTCTAGGGTGTATTTAAGCTGTGCCTCTTCCTGTCTTTGGCCCTTCTGCGGTCTTTCACATCTGCTGATACAGATTAAAGCCTCGCTGTGGTGATACCCGAATTCTGCCTCTCGTGTTTCTCTTTCCACGGGTGAAAAGGGGACATGGGAGGTGCGCGGAACAGTTATGGGATTGTTTAGATGGTTTATCTGCTCCTGATTTAACTTTGGTACCTGGTATCTATCTAGAAAGTTATCCATTTCATCCAGATTTTCCAGTTTTGTTGAGTATAGGATTTTGTAGTAGGAGCTGATAATTTTTTGAATTTCCTCAGTTTCTGTGGTTATGTCTCCCTTTTCAGTTCTGATTTTATTAATTCGAATACTATCTCTATTCCTTTGGTTAGTCTGGCTAAGGATTTATCTATCTTGTTGATTTTCTCAAAGAACCCGCTCCTGGTTTTGTTGATTCTTTGTGTAGTTCTTTCTATTTCACTGGGTGATTTAAGCCCTGAGTTATATTTCCTGCTGTCTACTCCTCTTGCTGTATTTGGGTTCTTTTTGCTCTAGAGCTTTCATGGTGCTGTCAAGCTGCTAGTGTATGTTCTCTCCAGTTTCTTTTTATGGCAACTAGAGCACTAAAGTTAGACTTTATTTTTAGAACTGATTTTCATGTGTCTCATAAGTTTTTGGTATGATATGCCTCATTTCATTAAATTCTAAAAAGTCTTTAATTTCTCATTTTTTCCTTGACCAAATTATATTCAGTTGAGCTTTGTTAGTTTCCACATGTATGTGGGCTTTCTGTTTTTTTGTTGTATTGAGACGACCTTATTCTCTGGTGATCTGATAGAATGGCATGGGATTTTAAACTTCTTGTATCTTTGAGGCCTGTTTTGTGACCCAATTATATGTTTCAGTTTTGGAGAAGGTACTATGAGGTGCTGAGAAGAAGATATATTATTTGTTTTTTCAGATGAAATGATCTACAGATATCTCTTAAATGTTTTGGTTATTACTTCTCTTAGTTTCACTGTGTCTCTATTTATTTACTGTTTTTTCCATGATCTGTCCATTGATGAGAGTGGGGTGTTGAATTCTCCCACTATATTGTGTGAGCTGAAATGTGTGTTTTGAAATTTAGTCAAGTTTCTTTTATGAATATGTATATTCATGCATTGGAGCATAGATATTCAGAATTGAGAGTTCATCTTGATAGTTTTTTCCTTTAATGAGTATGAAATATCCTTCCTTATCTGTTTTGATAACTTTGGTTCAAAGTCGCTTTTATTAGATATTAGAATGGCTACTCCAGTTTGTTTTCTTGGCGTCATTTGCTTGGAAAATTGTTTTCCAGAGTTTTACCTGAGGTAGTGTCTGTCTTTGTCACTGAAGTGTGTTCCTGTTTGCAGAAAAAATTCTGGGTCCTGTTTATGTGTCCAGTCCTGTTTGTGTCTTTTATTGTAGAATTGAGTCCATGGATGTTAATAAATATTAAGGAAAGCTGATTGTTGCTTCTGTTATTTTTGTTATTAGAGGTGGAGTTTTATTTGTCTAGCTATCTTCTTTTTGGGTTTGTTGGGAGATTATTTTTTGCTTTTTTCTAGGTATAATTTCCCTCTTTGTGTTGGTGGTTTTTCACTATTATCCTTTGTAGGCTAGATTTGTGTAAAGATATGATGTTGGGGCCGGCTTTTCGCAGAAAGCAGCTATCAGCTTTGCAGCCATCTTGAGCCATATACCCTGACATGTGACTTGGATTACAATAGCTACACAGATCTGAACACACGCCGATATCTTGCTTTAGTATCTTGAGATTAAAGGTGTGTGAGATTAAAGGTGTGTGATTTAAGAGTATGATTTAGAAGTATAGAGATCAGAGTTAGAGACAAGACCTAAGGGCATGATTATAGGTGTGACTTAGAGGCATGGCTTAGAAGTGAGACATATAAAAGGCAGAGACAGAGACAGATCAGAATCAGACATTAGGGAGACTTAGCAGAGAGAAAACAGAAACAGTACAACTTGGAGGAAAACAGATTACTTGACATTAGGTAGAAGACACTTGGCTCTAGAGAGAACCAGACACAACAGAGAGAAGACAGGTAGCAGGCACTTGGAACAGAACTTGGAAGAAGTAACTTGGAACTTGGAGGGACTAGGAGTTAGGGACTAGGCACTAGGAACTCAAGACTTAGGACTTAGACTGAAGAGTAAACGGGATTGAATTACACTCTGTCTGGTCTGCACTTTGAGTCCGTCCTCACTCTCGCTCTGCTGAACCCCCGCCCCGACCAGAGCAGCAGCTTGGGCCGGGTACAGTGCCACCCAAACGTGGGTCAGCCCAGGCCTCAACATTTTGCTTGGGCCGCGACATTTTGGCCGCCGCCAACGTGGCTAGTGTGGACCCCAACAATATTATGTAAACTTGGTTTGTAATGGAATATCTTGTTTTCTCCATTTATGTAATTGAGAGTTTTGCTGGGTATAGTAGCCTGGCTGGCATTTGTGTCTCTTAGTGTTGGTATGACATCTGTCCAGGACCTCTCTTATTCTATAGTCTCTGGTGAAAAGTCTGGTGTATTTCTGGTGATATTTGCTTGCTCTTAATTTTGGAATCTTCACTCTCTTTTTACCTATTATCTTTAGGTTTGGCCTTCTCATTGTGTCCCTGGATTTTCTGATGTTTTGGGTTAGGAGCTTTTTGCATTTTGCATTTTCTTTGACAGCTGTCTCAATATTTCTATATTATCTTCTGCACCTGAGATTCTCTCTTCTATCTCTTGCATTCTGTTGTTGATACTTGTATCTATGACTCCTGATCTCCTTCCTAGTTTTTCTATATGATATGTTGTTGAGAAACTGTACTACCCCACGCTTGGGGCGAAAATGTCTTGGACTGTTCTGTAAATGTTGGAACCTGCACTGCCAAAAGCCTTGGAGACTAAGTTGCTAGAGCCCTCACTGTCCCAAGCTGCTCCAGTCCATGGTCAGGGTTCAGGAGGAGAGAGAGAGAGTGAGGATGGACACAAAGATTGGAGACCAGACAGAGTGTGATTCAATTCCATTTATTCCTCAGTCTCTTCTTCTTTTTCTACAAGCTCCTAGTACCAAGTCTCAGGTTCTGGGCTTTGGCACCAAGTCTCAAGTCCTAATCCTAGTTCTAAGTTGCTAGTCTTTTTTCCAGTTCCAAGTTTCCTGCCTCAAGTCTCAGTCTCAAGTACTCTTCCAAGTACAAGTGTTAATAATTTCTTCTGTCTGCCTCTTGCCTTTTATATGTCTCACTTCTAAGCCACACCTTTAAGTCACACCTTTAAGTCTTATCTCTAAATTACACTTTTAAGTTACACCTTTAAGTCTCAGCTCTGAATCACACCTTTAAGTCTCACACACCCAAGGGAAAATCCTGGGTATCTAAAACAAGATGTTATCAGAGTGTGCTCAGCTGTTGTAGGCTATTGTAAACAGTCTCCTTGTCAGGGTATATGGCTCAAGATGGCTGCAAGGATGATAGCAGCTTCTGTCGGACCCTGTGAGGAGCCGCATTTGCCATTAAAAGATGGCGCAGGCTTCTGCTTCCTGGGTTCTTCATGGAAGCTTTACTTGAGAATGCGCATGGCGCGAAAACCAAGTATGACAATTGGATGAAAGATTTGAGCCAATGAGGGATCTGCACGTCTCACAAAGCTCTATTTAAGCAGCGGGCTTTCTGAGCTCAGCGTCCTTCCCCTTTTCACCATCTTGAAGAGCTGTTCAATAAATGCTGTCAGAAGAATCCTGAGTGTGGCGTTCTCCTTATCGGCGAGGTAGAGCGTCACAAGTGGAACAGAAACCTGGATGAAGCCGAACGTCTCGGGGTTTGACCAGTCACGAAGGACCCTGTTGGCTCGCAGAGGATTCAGACTGGCGGCGCGGAGAGTCTAGATGCTTTTCTGCAAGGTATGGTGAATCTTGTTTGGCTTAACACAAGATACCTATCAGAAGCAGAAAAGGGAGAGAGCGCTAATAAAATAGAAAAGAAAACTAGGATAGAGAAGAAAACTAAGAAGGAAAGGCTAATTTGGACAGAGCCTCAACGTTAAGCTCCAGTAAGCGGATACAGTGAAGTACACCACGGAATTGGAAGCGGTCATCCTCACTCCTGCGCTGAGAACTAGTCGACTGACGGAGCTGGCTGAATTCGGAAGTGAAACAAAGGTGATTGAATAGTAGCAAAAATGGGGCAAAAAAAAATAAGCAGAACACAGATGAGAAAAGTTTTTAAAGATGCAAGGAGTTAAATTGCAGGCTGCTCTGAGTCAAGAGAGCCAAACAGATAAATAAATAAATGTTTATAGTAATGAAAATGGGGCAAGAAATAAGTGAGTAAAAACAGATGAAAAAGGCTTTAAAAGAATGATAATGTTAATCAATTTAACTTTCAAAATGGGTGTGATTCTGAGTTGTATAATATTTTTTTCTGGATAAAAACTCTAAAGGTTTTTCTGGTTCTTGGCTTAAGGAAGGCTGATTTGGAAAAAGTTTTCTATTGTGTTTTCTGATGAGGTCATTAAGGTAGTAGTTATGTCTTTCCAGAATATATGGATCAGGACATGGCGGGGAGGCAGCTCAGAACACTAGATTTCAGAGAAACAAAATAATTAGCTAGATACTAACATTTTGTTTTGAGATTTGTTCACCTGCATGTTCAATGATCCCTGGACTTCCAGCTGGATGCAGTTAATAAAGACAGACTTCAGATGCTTATCAATTTACCCTTCCCCTCCATTCCTCTTCTAAAAGTCAATGCCCATGTTCAGCTGAAGAAGTTAATGAGGAGTCAATGACCCAATTCCCTGGACTTGGGGACTGAGGTGGTTAATATTAGGCTGTCTTTATCTGTATAATTGTTACTAAGCTGATGCAAAATTCAAGGATTTTCATTGGTTTATCCCCACATAGCTTGTTTTGCTGTTTAGTGACCTCAGCTGTATGGTCACGTGGTAAAATGTTTTCACCTGTGTTCTCCTGCTTGTGTATATAAATACTTTTCTTACTTTAAGGAATGGGTGGGGGTAGGGTTATTTGGCTGCATGATCTTTGGGGGAGTGCTGCTTCCCCTCTTGTTGCTCTGCAAATTCAAAGACAACAACATCAAAAGGATAAGGTTTGATCACGCAAGCATTGCTTGCCGTGGAGCAGGGAACATCCCCTCAAGCCTGGTTGAATCTGCTTACAATGAGACACCATCACTTCACAGGATATCCTGATGGCTTGTGTCCCCATTGCACCAGGTATCCTAGTGGTGGTCCTCCACACTTCCCGGGGCTCAGGTCCCATTGCACGGGATAAAAGGTGTGGAGGGTCTCGTACTGTTTAACTGCCTTGAACGCCTATCAGTAGAATGGTGGGCTAGATCGGCAACCTAACAGTCCTCATTGTGTTGCAGTTTAATAAGGAAAGGGGGAGATGTGAGGAGCTGCATTTGCCATTAAAAGATGGCGCAGGCTTCTGCTGGTCTGGTTCTTCACGGAAGCTTACACTTGAGAATGCACATGGTGCGAAAACCGAGTATGACAATTGATGAAAGATTTGAGCCAATGAGGGGATCTGCACGTCTCACAAAGCTCTCATTTAGCAGCGGCTTTCTGAGCTCAGCATCCTTCCCTCCACCTCACC
>NW_023045747.1:0-7500 GCF_011762505.2 Arvicanthis niloticus | reverse complement strand
CCCCCCCCCCCCCCCCCCCCCCCCCCCCCCCCCCCCCCCCCCCCCCCCCCCCCCCCCCCCCCCCCCCCCCCCCCCACCCCCCCCCCCCCCCCCCCCCCCCCCCCCCCCCCCCCCCCCCCCCCCCCCCCCCCCCACCCCCCCCCCCCCCCCCCCCCCCCCCCCCCCCCCCCCCCCCCCCCCCCCCCCCCCCCCCCCCCCCCCCCCCCCCCACCCCCCCCCCCCCCCCCCCCCCCCCCCCCCCCCCCCCCCCCCCCCCCCCCCCACCCCCCCCCCCCCCCCCCCCCCCCCCCCCCCCCCCCCCCCCCCCCCCCCCCCCCCCCCCCCCCCCCCCCCCCCCCCCCCCCCCCCCCCCCCCCCCCCCACCCCCCCCCCCCCCCCCCCCCCCCCCCCCCCCCCCCCCCCCCCCCCCCCCCCCCCCCCCCCCCCCCCCCCCCCCCCCCCCCCCCCCACCCCCCCCCCCCCCCCCCCCCCCCCCCCCCCCCCCCCCCCCCCCCCCCCCCCCCCCCCCCCCCCCCCCCCCCCCCCCCCCCCCCCCCCCCCCCCCCCCCCCCCCCCCCCCCCCCCCCCCCCCCCCCCCCCCCCCCCCCCCCCCCCCCCCCCCCCCCCCCCCCCCCCCCCCCCCCCCCCCCCCCCCCCCCCCCCCCCCCCCCCCCCCCCCCCCCCCCCCCCCCCCCCCCCCCCCCCCCCCCCCCCCCCCCCCCCCCCCCCCCCCCCCCCCCCCCCCCCCCCCCCCCCCCCCCCCCCCCCCCCCCCCCCCCCCCCCCCCCCCCCCCCCCCCCCCCCCCCCCCCCCCCCCCCCCCCCCCCCCCCCCCCCCCCCCCCCCCCCCCCCCCCCCCCCCCCCCCCCCCCCCCCCCCCCCCCCCCCCCCCCCCCCCCCCCCCCCCCCCCCCCCCCCCCCCCCCCCCCCCCCCCCCCCCCCCCCCCCCCCCCCCCCCCCCCCCCCCCCCCCCCCCCCCCCCCCCCCCCCCACCCCCCCCCCCCCCCCCCCCCCCCCCCCCCCCCCCCCCCCCCCCCCCCCCCCCCCCCCCCCCCCCCCCCCCCCCCCCCCCCCCCCCCCCCCCCCCCCCCCCCCCCCCCCCCCCCCCCCCCCCCCCCCCCCCCCACCCCCCCCCCCCCCCCCCCCCCCCCCCCCCCCCCCCCCCCCCCCCCCCCCCCCCCCCCCCCCCCCCCCCCCCCCCCCCCCCCCCCCCCCCCCCCCCCCCCCCCCCCCCCCCCCCCCCCCCCCCCCCCCCCCCCCCCCCCCCCCCCCCCCCCCCCCCCCCCCCCCCCCCCCCCCCCCCCCCCCCCCCCCCCCCCCCCCCCCCCCCCCCCCCCCCCCCCCCCCCCCCCCCCCCCCCCCCCCCCCCCCCCCCCCCCCCCCCCCCCCCCCCCCCCCCCCCCCCCCCCCCCCCCCCCCCCCCCCCCCCCCCCCCCCCACCCCCCCCCCCCCCCCCCCCCCCCCCCCCCCCCCCCCCCCCCCCCCCCCCCCCCCCCCCCCCCCCCCACCCCCCCCCCCCCCCCCCCCCCCCCCCCCCCCCCCCCCCCCCCCCCCCCCCCCCCCCCCCCCCCCCCCCCCCCCCCCCCCCCCCCCCCCCCCCCCCCCCCCCCCCCCCCCCCCCCCCCCCCCCCCCCCCCCCCCCCCCCCCCCCCCCCCCCCCCCCCCCCCCCCCCCCCCCCCCCCCCCCCCCCCCCCCCCCCCCCCCCCCCCCCCCCCCACCCCCCCCCCCCCCCCCCCCCCCCCCCCCCCCCCCCCCCCCCCCCCCCCCCCCCCCCCCCCCCCCCCCCCCCCCCCCCCCCCACCCCCCCCCCCCCCCCCCCCCCCCCCCCCCCCCCCCCCCCCCCCCCCCCCCCCCCCCCCCCCCCCCCCCCCCCCCCCCCCCCCCCCCCCCCCCCCCCCCCCCCCCCCCCCCCCCCCCCCCCCCCCCCCCCCCCCCCCCCCCCCCCCCCCCCCCCCCCCCCCCCCCCCCCCCCCCCCCCCCCCCCCCCCCCCCCCCCCCCCCCCCCCCCCCCCCCCCCCCCCCCCCCCCCCCCCCCCCCCCCCCCCCCCCCCCCCCCCCCCCCCCCCCCCCCCCCCCCCCCCCCCCCCCCCCCCCCCCCCCCCCCCCCCCCCCCCCCCCCCCCCCCCCCCCCCCCCCCCCCCCCCCCCCCCCCCCCCCCCCCCCCCCCCCCCCCCCCCCACCCCCCCCCCCCCCCCCCCCCCCCCCCCCCCCCCCCCCCCCCCCCCCCCCCCCCCCCCCCCCCCCCCCCCCCCCCCCCCCCCCCCCCCCCCCCCCCCCCCCCCCCCCCCCCCCCCCCCCCCCCCCCCCCCCCCCCCCCCCCCCCCCCCCCCCCCCCCCCCCCCCCCCCCCCCCCCCCCCCCCCCCCCCCCCCCCCCCCCCCCCCCCCCCCCCCCCCCCCCCCCCCCCCCCCCCCCCCCCCCCCCCCCCCCCCCCCCCCCCCCCCCCCCCCCCCCCCCCCCCCCCCCCCCCCCCCCCCCCCCCCCCCCCCCCCCCCCCCCCCCCCCCCCCCCCCCCCCCCCCCCCCCCCCCCCCCCCCCCCCCCCCCCCCCCCCCCCCCCCCCCCCCCCCCCCCCCCCCCCCCCCCCCCCCCCCCCCACCCCCCCCCCCCCCCCCCCCCCCCCCCCCCCCCCCCCCCCCCCCCCCCCCCCCCCCCCCCCCCCCCCCCCCCCCCCCCCCCCCCCCCCCCCCCCCCCCCCCCCCCCCCCCCCCCCCCCCCCCCCCCCCCCCCCCCCCCCCCCCCCCCCCCCCCCCCCCCCCCCCCCCCCCCCCCCCCCCCCCCCCCCCCCCCCCCCCCCCCCCCCCCCCCCCCCCCCCCCCCCCCCCCCCACCCCCCCCCCCCCCCCCCCCCCCCCCCCCCCCCCCCCCCCCCCCCCCCCCCCCCCCCCCCCCCCCCCCCCCCCCCCCCCCCCCCCCCCCCCCCCCCCCCCCCCCCCCCCCCCCCCCCCCCCCCCCCCCCCCCCCCCCCCCCCCCCCCCCCCCCCCCCCCCCCCCCCCCCCCCCCCCCCCCCCCCCCCCCCCCCCCCCCCCCCCCCCCCCCCCCCACCCCCCCCCCCCCCCCCCCCCCCCCCCCCCCCCCCCCCCCCCCCCCCCCCCCCCCCCCCCCCCCCCCCCCCCCCCCCACCCCCCCCCCCCCCCCCCCCCCCCCCCCCCCCCCCCCCCCCCCACCCCCCCCCCCCCCCCCCCCCCCCCCCCCCCCCCCCCCCCCCCCCCCCCCCCCCCCCCCCCCCCCCCCCACCCCCCCCCCCCCCCCCCCCCCCCCCCCCCCCCCCCCCCCCCCCCCCCCCCCCCCCCCCCCCCCCCCCCCCCCCCCCCCCCCCCCCCCCCCCCCCCCCCCCCCCCCCCCCCCCCCCCCCCCCCCCCCCCCCCCCCCCCCCCCCCCCCCCCCCCCCCCCCCCCCCCCCCCCCCCCCCCCCCCCCCCCCCACCCCCCCCCCCCCCCCCCCCCCCCCCCCCCCCCCCCCCCCCCCCCCCCCCCCCCCCCCCCCCCCCCCCCCCCCCCCCCCCCCCCCCCCCACCCCCCCCCCCCCCCCCCCCCCCCCCCCCCCCCCCCCCCCCCCCCCCCCCCCCCCCCCCCCCCACCCCCCCCCCCCCCCCCCCCCCCCCCCCCCCCCCCCCCCCCCCCCCCCCCCCCCCCCCCCCCCCCCCCCCCCCCCCCCCCCCCCCCCCCCCCCCCCCCCCCCCCCCCCCCCCCCACCCCCCCCCCCCCCCCCCCCCCCCCCCCCCCCCCCCCCCCCCCCCCCCCCCCCCCCCCCCCCCCCCCCCCCCCCCCCCCCCCCCCCCCCCCCCCCCCCCCCCCCCCCCCCCCCCCCCCCCCCCCCCCCCCCCCCCCCCCCCCCCCCCCCCCCCCCCCCCCCCCCCCCCCCCCCCCCCCCCCCCCCCCCCCCCCCCCACCCCCCCCCCCCCCCCCCCCCCCCCCCCCCCCCCCCCCCCCCCCCCCCCCCCCCCCCCCCCCCCCCCCCCCCCCCCCCCCCCCCCCCCCCCCCCCCCCCCCCCCCCCCCCCCCCCCCCCCCCCCCCCCCCCCCCCCCCCCCCCCCCCCCCCCCCCCCCCCCCCCCCCCCCCCCCCCCCCACCCCCCCCCCCCCCCCCCCCCCCCCCCCCCCCCCCCCCCCCCCCCCCCCCCCCCCCCCCCCCCCCCCCCCCCCCCCCCCCCCCCCCCCCCCCCCCCCCCCCCCCCCCCCCCCCCCCCCCCCCCCCCCCCCCCCCCCCCCCCCCCCCCCCCCCCCCCCCCCCCCCCCCCCCCCCCCCCCCCCCCCCCCCCCCCCCCCCCCCCCCCCCCCCCCCCCCCCCCCCCCCCCCCCCCCCCCCCCCCCCCCCCCCCCCCCCCCCCCCCCCCCCCCCCCCCCCCCCCCCCCCCCCCCCCCCCCCCCCCCCCCCCCCCCCCCCCCCCCCCCCCCCCCCCCCCCCCCCCCCCCCCCCCCCCCCCCCCCCCCCCCCCCCCCCCCCCCCCCCCCCCCCCCCCCCCCCCCCCCCCCCCCCCCCCCCCCCCCCCCCCCCCCCCCCCCCCCCCCCCCCCCCCCCCCCCCCCCCACCCCCCCCCCCCCCCCCCCCCCCCCCCCCCCCCCCCCCCCCCCCCCCCCCCCCCCCCCCCCCCCCCCCCCCCCCCCCCCCCCCCCCCCCCCCCCCCCCCCCCCCCCCCCCCCCCCCACCCCCCCCCCCCCCCCCCCCCCCCCCCCCCCCCCCCCCCCCCCCCCCCCCCCCCCCCCCCCCCCCCCCCCCCCCCCCCCCCCCCCCCCCCCCCCCCCCCCCCCCCCCCCCCCCCCCCCCCCCCCCCCCCCCCCCCCCCCCCCCCCCCCCCCCCCCCCCCCCCCCACCCCCCCCCCCCCCCCCCCCCCCCCCCCCCCCCCCCCCCCCCCCCCCCCCCCCCCCCCCCCCCCCCCCCCCCCCCCCCCCCCCCCCCCCCCCCCCCCCCCCACCCCCCCCCCCCCCCCCCCCCCCCCCCCCCCCCCCCCCCCCCCCCCCCCCCCCCCCCCCCCCCCCCCCCCCCCCCCCCCCCCCCCCCCCCCCCCCCCCCCCCCCCCCCCCCCCCCCCCCCCCCCCCCCCCCCCCCCCCCCCCCCCCCCCCCCCCCCCCCCCCCCCCCCCCCCCCCCCCCCCCCCCCCCCCCCCCCCCCCCCCCCCCCCCCCCCCCCCCCCCCCCCCCCCCCCCCCCCCCCCCCCCCCCCCCCCCCCCCCCCCCCCCCCCCCCCCCCCCCCCCCCCCCCCACCCCCCCCCCCCCCCCCCCCCCCCCCCCCCCCCCCCCCCCCCCCCCCCCCCCCCCCCCCCCCCCCCCCCCCCCCCCCCCCCCCCCCCCCCCCCCCCCCCCCCCCCCCCCCCCCCCCCCCCCCCCCCCCCCCCCCCCCCCCCCCCCCCCCCCCCCCCCCCCCCCCCCCCCCCCCCCCCCCCCCCCCCCCCCCCCCCCCCCCCCCCCCCCCCCCCCCCCCCCCCCCCCCCCCCCCCCACCCCCCCCCCCCCCCCCCCCCCCCCCCCCCCCCCCCCCCCCCCCCCCCCCCCCCCCCCCCCCCCCCCCCCCCCCCCCCCCCCCCCCCCCCCCCCCCCCCCCCCCCCCCCCCCCCCCCCCCCCCCCCCCCCCCCCCCCCCCCCCCCCCCCCCCCCCCCCCCCCCCCCCCCCCCCCCCCCCCCCCCCCCCCCCCCCCCCCCCCCCCCCCCCCCCCCCCCCCCCCCCCCCCCCCCCCCCCCCCCCCCCCCCCCCCCCCCCCCCCCCCCCCCCCCCACCCCCCCCCCCCCCCCCCCCCCCCCCCCCCCCCCCCCCCCCCCCCCCCCCCCCCCCCCCCCCCCCCCCCCCCCCCCCCCCCCCCCCCCCCCCCCCCCCACCCCCCCCCCCCCCCCCCCCCCCCCCCCCCCCCCCCCCCCCCCCCCCCCCCCCCCCCCCCCCCCCCCCCCCCCCCCCCCCCCCCCCCCCCCCCCCCCCCCCCCCCCCCCCACCCCCCCCCCCCCCCCCCCCCCCCCCCCCCCCCCCCCCCCCCCCCCCCCCCCCCCCCCCCCCCCCCCCCCCCCCCCCCCCCCCCCCCCCCCCCCCCCCCCCCCCCCCCCCCCCCCCCCCCCCCCCCCCCCCCCCCCCCCCCCCCCCCCCCCCCCCCCCCCCCCCCCCCCCCCCCCCCCCCCCCCCCCCCCCCCCCCCCCCCCCCCCCCCCCCCCCCCCCCCCCCCCCCCCCCCCCCCCCCCCCCCCCCCCCCCCCCCCCCCCCCCCCCCCCCCCCCCCCCCCCCCCCCCCCCCCCCCCCCCCCCCCCCCCCCCCCCCCCCCCCCCCCCCCCCCCCCCCCCCCCCCCCCCCCCCCCCCCCCCCCCCCCCCCCCCCCCCCCCCCCCCCCCCCCCCCCCCCCCCCCCCCCCCCCCCCCCCCCCCCCCCCCCCCCCCCCCCCCCCCCCCCCCCCCCCCCCCCCCCCCCCCCCCCCCCCCCCCCCCCCCCCCCCCCCCCCCCCCCCCCCCCCCCCCCCCCCCCCCCCCCCCCCCCCCCCCCCCCCCCCCCCCCCCCCCCCCCCCCCCCCCCCCCCCCCCCCCACCCCCCCCCCCCCCCCCCCCCCCCCCCCCCCCCCCCCCCCCCCCCCCCCCCCCCCCCCCCCCCCCCCCCCCCCCCCCCCCCCCCCCCCCCCCCCCCCCCCCCCCCCCCCCCCCCCCCCCCCCCCCCCCCCCCCCCCCCCCCCCCCCCCCCCCCCCCCCCCCCCCCCCCCCCCCCCCCCCCCCCCCCCCCCCCCCCCCCCCCCCCCCCCCCCCCCCCCCCCCCCCCCCCCCCCCCCCCCCCCCCCCCCCCCCCCCCCCCCCCCCCCCCCCCCCCCCCCCCCCCCCCCCCCCCCCCCCCCCCCCCCCCCCCCCCCCCCCCCCCCCCCCCCCCCCCCCCCCCCCCCCCCCCCCCCCCCCCCCCCCCCCCCCCCCCCCCCCCCCCCCCCCCCCCCCCCCCCCCCCCCCCCCCCCCCCCCCCCCCCCCCCCCCCCCCCCCCCCCACCCCCCCCCCCCCCCCCCCCCCCCCCCCCCCCCCCCCCCCCCCCCCCCCCCCCCCCCCCCCCCCCCCCCCCCCCCCCCCCCCCCCCCCCCCCCCCCCCCCCCCCCCCCCCCCCCCCCCCCCCCCCCCCCCCCCCCCCCCCCCCCCCCCCCCCCCCCCCCCCCCCCCCCCCCCCCCCCCCCCCCCCCCCCCCCCCCCCCCCCCCCCCCCCCCCCCCCCCCCCCCCCCCCCCCCCCCCCCCCCCCCCCCCCCCCCCCCCCCCCCCCCCCCCCCCCCCCCCCCCCCCCCCCCCCCCCCCCCCCCCCCCCCCCCCCCCCCCCCCCCCCCCCCCCCCCCCCCACCCCCCCCCCCCCCCCCCCCCCCCCCCCCCCCCCCCCCCCCCCCCCCCCCCCCCCCCCCCCCCCCCCCCCCCCCCCCCCCCCCCCCCCCCCCCCCCCCCCCCCCCCCCCCCCCCCCCCCCCCCCCCCCCCCCCCCCCCCCCCCCCCCCCCCCCCCCACCCCCCCCCCCCCCCCCCCCCCCCCCCCCCCCCCCCCCCCCCCCCCCCCCCCCCCCCCCCCCCCCCCCCCCCCCCCCCCCGCTCACC
>NW_023045746.1:0-11420 GCF_011762505.2 Arvicanthis niloticus | reverse complement strand
TGTTAGTAGATGATGGTGAGGATGTAGGAAAGAGGAACATTCCTTCATTGTTGGTGGGATTGCAAGCTGGATACAACCACTCTGGAAATCAGTCTGGCAGTTGGTTCCTCAGAAAATTGGACATAGCATTACCTGAGGACCCAGCTATACCACTTCTGGCATATAACCAGAAGATGATCCAACATACAACAAGGACATATGCTCCACTATGTTCATAGCAGCCTTGTTTATAATAACCAGAAGCTGGAAAAGAACCAGTATGTCCCTCAACAGAAGAATAGATATAGAAAAATGTGTACATTTACACAATGGAGCATTACTCAGCTATAAAAGCAATAAATTCACAAAACTCTTAGGCAAATGGATGAAACTAGAAAATAGCATCCTGAGTAAGGTAACTCAATCACAAAAGAATACACATCATATGCACTCACTGATAATTGGATATTAGCCCAAAAGCTCGAATACCAAAGATACAAATCACAAACCATATACAAAGCTCAAGAAGAAGGAAGACCAAAGTGTGAATGCTTTAGTCCTTTTAGAAGGGGGAGCAAAATACTCACAGGACAAAATACAGAGACAAAGTGTGGAGCAGAGACTAAAGAAAAAGCCATCTAGAGACTGCCCTATCTGGTGACCCATCCCATATTAGTCAACAAACCTAGACAGTATTTCTGGATAATGCTTGCTAACAGGAGCCGATATAGCTGTCTCCTGAAAGGCTCTGCCAGAGCCTGACAAATACAGAGGCAGATGCTCACAGCCAACCATTGGACTGAGCATGGGGTCCCCAATGAGGAGTTAGAGAAAAAACTGAAGGACCTGAAGGAGTTCGTAAAACCCCATAGGAAGAACAACAATATCAACCATCCAGACCCCCCCCCAAGAGCTCCCAGAGGACTAAACCACCAGCCAGAGTATACATGGAGGGACCCATGGCTCCAGTCTCATATGTAGCAGATACTGGCCTTGTCAGGCTATCAATGGAGGAGGGCTCTTGGTCCTGTGAAGGCTCAATTCCCAGTGTAGGTGAATGCCAGGGCAGGGAGGCCAGAGTGGTTGGATGGTTAGGGGAAACACCTCATGAAGCGGGGGATGGGGAGAGGGAGGCAGATTTCCAGGGAAAAAACTGGGAAAAGGTGGATAACATTTGAAATGTAAATAAGAAAATGTCCAATAAAATGATTAAAAAATAAAGTGGGTCCCATCTAAAAGAAAACTAAGCATCTAGTTGTTCTTCTCTGGATGCTAAAGAAGCTGTGTAGAACAGTAAGTGTGCACGTGAACTCTGGGTATAGAGACCTGCAGCAATATCAGGGATGCATTTATTGGAAAGATTACATACAATATTTATGTACAATTTATATTGAGGCTCAGAGGAGTGGAAAATATTTGAACATGTCTACATGTGCATAGGCAATTTTCATAACTAAGATAAGTTCCAGGGACTGAGAGCAAGACCGAGGTTGCAGGTAGAGGGGGATGAAGTTTTGAGAAAGTGAGATACACAAAGGAATGCAAGAATACCACTGCCTATACCACTGCCTATATCAGCTTTCACGTGTTTGTTTGTCCCAGTTTGGCAGCGCTGCTTTGTATAAATTAGGTGTCTCAAAGGGTTTATCGTATCTTGTCTTGAAATGTTCACAGTAGTACATTTCAGATGATTCTCAAAGCAGTAAAGGCAGATATAGTAAGAATCTGTATATAGTGAGAGGAGAGAGTAGTACACGCTGTTTTTAGTAGACAGACTGTAGTAGCTATGTATGTAACTGCCCATACTGCACTTTCAGAAGGACGTGTGGAGGTTACCATAAAGGTAGCTTTGTGATAAGGAGAGTATAGGGGTTTGAATATGCTTGGCCCAAGGTATAGCAACATTAAGAGGTGTGGTAATGTTGCAATAGGTGTGGCCATGTTGCAGGATGTGTGTCGCTGTGGAGGTGGTGCTTTGAAGTCCTATCCTCAAGCTCTGCCTAGTGTGGATGATAGTCCTCCTCTTGACTGCCTGCAGATGACAATATCTTCTGTCTGCCTTTGGATCATATGTAGACCATACTTCCCACCATGATGATAATGGACTGAACCTCTGAAACCACAAGCTAGACTCAGTTAAATGTCCTTTATAAGAGTTGCATTGGTCATGGTGTCTCTTCACAGCAATGAAACCCAAACTAAGACAAAGAGGAAAAGGCCAGGAGCATGTCATATAATACAATTGTGATTCTGCTGCAGAGCGAGGGAGAGAGAGAGAGAGAGAGAGAGAGAGAGAGAGAGAGAGAGAGAGAGAGAGAGGAGAGAGAGAGAGAGAGAACATAGATATGTATATATGTGATATAAGCATGTATATTAATGTTTTCATATTTGGAGGTCTCTCTACCCACTCTCCTGACTCTCCTGATTAAAGCAAGAGCAACTTTGTATTCACCAATACTAACTTTCTGTTTTCCCTCAAACACAAAAGACATCTTTGAGCCTTTCTATTCTATTGTTTTGGGGTCCCCCACCCCTTTATTTTTACAAGCTGTGGCTAAAGATCTGTGAAAGACATTGGTACACGCAATCCCAAGCCTAGTACATAAAAAAAAAAATCCCACATGAAACTCTAAACTTTATGATAATCAAATGTACAGGAACCTTCAGAGATCTCTGAGCCCACAGGAATGAGACAAGCACAGGATTTTACAAACCTGGGTCCCCAAATGACAAGCTGGAAAGCTGCTCACCAACCTGAAGTGTCTGCTCCAAACTTGAGTGAAATGAAACTTCGACATTACAGGTATTTGGCAGTTATGTCGCATAACAAATGTACCCAAACAAATATTCTGAAATGCTCACAGCTTTGCAGGGGTGAACTCTCTGAATCTATGAAAATAAGAGACGGGGGAGGGGGAAGCAACAGCCAGAGCTAGTGGAAACCAGACACCGAAGCAGACTTTGTTCACAAGTAGTTACTAGAGCTGTCTCACAACAGCTATGACTTCAGTCTTTGCATTGTCTACCTGAGAACTGTCCAGGACTCTGTCTTTCTCTGTTCTCCATCTGCGAGGTTGACCTGCCATAACTCGCACGCTGGCAGTACTGTTAAGAAATCACTACACACTCACTAGTCTGTACTTTTCTTCCTAAAACAGGGTGCTGACCTCAAAGAAAAACAGGTTTAGGCCACATCTACATGGGTGACCATGTGTGGCATAAAATAGACTTTCCAGCATGCGTTTATTTGGCAATGACTTAAAAGTACAACCAGATGTTTTCGTGGAGAACAGTTCTTTCTGCCACAAGTGTTTCCAATTTAAATACATTTGTTTGACTCTATTTTGCTGCACATGGAAAACATCCATTTTCTTTCTTTCCAGTGGGGATAGACAGTGAACGTTGGCAAATCTCATAGAGAGTGATTACCAGCATAGGCAAAACTTCAGTGAAAGCTGTATTTCCATACAGAGAATTTCTTAAAGACAACTTTGCATGTTAAGTAGGTTGGCTCTTTTAAAACAATTTCTTCCCTTTAATTTGTACCATAAGTCTTAAACATCTGTATGTGTTTGATCCTAGGCAACGATCTCATTCTTCAGTGATAAGTCTGATGGATCTATTCAGAGTGACGGCCCAGCTTCTACTATAGCTACTGCAAATAGATGCTTAAGATCTTATCAAGAGTATATTATGTGGAAGCATTTTATCAAATATACTTAGAAATAGCAAGATGAAAAGTAACAAGAATTTTAAATAACATTTTGAAAACAATGGGAAAAATTTTCTCCCTTCTTTGGGAATAAACCCAATGTGCACATGACAAAGTCTAGCAAAATCTTGGCAAGAATTTGCATTTTTTGTTTTAGAAACCCAGGAGTTATGTTTTAGCTCATAAAACACATAGTTTTCTTCAACAAAATTTTTTTGATTTTTCTTTTTTTTTTTTAATTTAAATCTCAGATTTGAGGGACACTTCTACAATGATATTTAAAAGTTGTATTCTTTGTCTAAGGATATTTAAGTGAATAAAAGTCTTAGTACTATACTGACAGAAAAATTATTGTTTTATGTTTTTCTCCTTGGAAGACTGCTCCCTCTATCAGCCAGTGTAAAGTTCCCATGTCTGAGGTACACAGTAGTGGGTTTTAAACTGCTTAGCCTGTAAAAGGAGCTGTAAATACTACAGTGCTTGTTAATTTTGTTACTAGATTAAAGCAAGACATTCTAGTCTCCCCACCACACTTTCCTACTAAAAGTGTTTCTTCTAAGATACCATTCTTTTTTCATTGGAATAAAAGTTTTCATTCCAATGGCTTTTCAGTTTTTCTTTTTACATAGCATTAATCTTTATCAGATACCTTCTGATGAGTCTATCCTGTACAGATTTCCCATCTCATTCTCAGTAATGAAAACAAAAGTCCCGGTTTTAGAAAACTACTCCAACTATCCTCCCATCTCTGCTAGCTACTTAGCTTTTGCAATCCAAACACTTTAACTTTTTTTAAGACACGTATTCGTATCCAGGTGGCTAGACTTAGCCATAGATACCTGTTGGGACAAATTTAGACTTCTTTTCCATCCCATTAATGAGAACACTGGAGATCCTGGTCCCATGACAGTCTCTTCGGTGGCTCTCCCAGCTTGATACCACTAGCAAAAGACTGATTTTTGCCAAACCACAGAGTTAGAGAGCATTCTGCCAATGCAGTGTAGTCATAGATTGTTTAGATGACCCATTAGATCCAGCTGTTGACTCAGAGAACTGTGAATTAAGGGGCATTTTGTAACAACATTGTGAAATGGGTTTTTGTCATGTTTCTCTGGTGTTATTTGGAAATGGTAAATGCATTATTTATCATTTATATTTTCCCCTAATTCATGTTCCCGTTAATTTGTGAATGATAGTGAAAAGTTGTAAATATTCTTAATTTACAACTACTTCACTTTAGTATAGTATGCATTCTGGGAATAAAAAAATAAAACTCTTTGACTTCTGGTAAAAAATGAGTTATGCTACATCCAATTTAAACGTCCTAACAGTTCCTATTTTATTTCTAGAAAGTTTACCATCTTAAAGGTACTGTCATGTGTTGTCATTTGTTATTAAAAATATAATGTATCCTTTAAAAAGTCTGTCCATAATTATTGAAATATCTGTCTTGAGTTAAAGCAGTTGCCATGATTTTGCCTATTTAAAATACTACTTATATTTTCTGCAGAAAAACTGAATGACTTCTCCCATATGAGAGCTTTCATCTTTACCTTTTCCATTTTTAATGTGAAAAGTGTCAATAGGATCCTAAAACATTGCTGTGAAATTTTTTATCAATATTTCTGAAACTCTAAAAAATAATGATTATTTTCCCTTATTTTGCGAGTAGTTTAAAAATTTAAAGTAGACAGTATAGTTGTCTCATTTTCTGTCTTTGCTCATGGATGCACTTCAGGAAGGACAGCCTGAGTTCACTCCAGTAACTCCTCTTTTATGGTTATTGTTACTTTATCCTGACAACTTACTTTGTATTCTTTGGTCTAAGTGTGTTAGATCTGTGTCTAAAAGTGATATATTTATAAAGTCACTAGCCTATCAGTAACTTTTTCTAAGGTTTACTTTCACCATTTCACAAATACTCAAGTTGAGATATGTATGACGCTTTGTGCACTTATTTTCACAGTGTTAACCTGCTTTCGTAAGTGCATGAGTACTCTTAAAACTTGAAATTCGTAAGTAACTATGTCTAAGTTAGAATTTTATTACTGAGAATAAATGCCATGTCCAAGGAAACTCTTATCAAGGCAAACATTTAATTTGTAATGGCTTACAGTTAGAGATTTAGTCCATTACCATCATAGCAGGAAGCCTGACAGTGTGCAGGCAGACATGTTACTAGAGGAGTCAAAAGTTCTACATATTGATCTGAAGGCAGCCAGAGAATACTAGCTTCCACACTAGGCAGGGCCTGAACATAGGAGACCTCAAAGCCTGTCTATACAGTGACACACTTCCTCCAACAAGCCAACACCTCCTCCAATAAGGTCACACCTCCTAATAGTGCTACTGCCTATGGCCAAACATTCAAACACCTGAATCAATGGAGACCCAACCTACTCAAACCACTATAAGCCATTTGATGTTTTAACTCCTTATAGCTGGAAAATGGAACTTTATGGTTATCTGAATCACAGTCACTGAAAATTAAGGTGCTAGGCTTTGTAATAGCAAGGGAAGAGATCCCTAGCTTTATGACTTTTAACTAACAGTTTGTTGGTGATATTTTTATATTTAATTTAGAAAGATATTTCTGAAATATATGGTATAAAAAGACTGAGATAATGGATGTAACAAACATCCATAATTGATTTATGACTAATAACTTCATCACTTATAGCAATGTTTATACAAGTTTAATTTTATAGAAAATAGGGAAAACTAATAATACAGCGAGGCATCCCAAAGCAATGATGCCGTAAGATTTTCATTGCAATTGTGTTCTGCTGAAACTTCCCCATCCAAATCGAACTCTCAGGGGTTGAAATTGAAATTTTACCAACATTTTTAAATGTTCTTCATTTATTAGTTTTATTTCACTTCCACTGGTTAGTTCTAACCTTGGTGAAAACAACTCAATCCTGAATCTATATGATTAATAATGAACTTTAGAACCCCTAGATTCAACACAAAGAGGATTCTGATTAATAATTACAATGATTGACCAACATCTTAGCTTTAGAATGGAGAGTTAAATAGAATTTAATGCACTCTTTACATAAACGGAAATACTTCACACTTAAAAATCAGTGCCAACGGCAAGAAGGGAAATGCCAAATTGCTGAGGTGTGACTTAAAATCATATTAAATAGGTTCTGATAATGTAATTCTTGTGTTTAGAATAAATTATTAGAATTATTTAAGTCTTAGTTTTTTCTTTTATAGAATAGGGCTGGTAATATTATATAAATCATGTTTGAGAATTTATGCAAAGTTCTTACTGCAGAGCCAGTGACAGAAAGTATTTAACAAGGACTATTATAAAAGACAATTATAAAAGAATACCTTTTCTATTCTGATCACATGCTGTGCACTGTGCAACAATGCCACAAAACTATAGAGTACCAAAATGGAGTAACTGCACTTGGTTTTGGATTCATGTTATACTTACTATGTTCATAGAACATGGCTTGTCCTCTGAGCTTTTCAACCATATTCATTCTTATTCTAGATATTGAATGACCAATTACAAGAATAATCAACACAAGTCGGTGGCCATGTTTACATATGGGTTCATAATCTTGTCAGTGCTCAGTTAAAAATGGAATAAAGCATTCAATGTGGTAGTAAGTTTGAAAAAAATTATCCCACACATTATTAAACTCACAGGTGTTTTTCTAAATATATAAAAAAAATTCTGTAAAGAGAATCATGTTTCAAAAGCCTTTAATTTTGTATTGTGAGGATTAAAATATGTTGTTACAATTTAAAATGAGGCAAAAAGAAAGACACAAACCACAACCAGAGTAGATAAGTGAAATGTAATTATTGTGGCCTTTTATCCTACAGCTGGCAAAGGCATTAAAGAATAAAATTGCTAAAAATCATCACAATGTATGTAAAATTTATGTTTTAATTATTGATTATTTTTGAAGAAGTATATCAAATTAAAATGGATGTCATTTTTAATTTAATTAATTTATTTGGGCTTAAAACTTATTTGTAAATAAGTTTTAGATTTATAGTTAAACTTGGTTCCAAGCATTACAAGATTATTGTGGTAAGACATTTCTAGTGAAGTAGTCTGCTCCAAGACAATCTAAATGCAGTGGTAAATATGGCTTATATTTCAATTTTACCTATGCATCCAGCAGTACTGATATTCGAATAAGTCCTCATTGGAATCACTGGTCTCAGTGTAGCTGAGAAGACTCAAGTGGCTATAGTTGACCTTACTAGATTTACACTTTGACTACTTTGGAAGTTCCTTTACTCACATTTCTAGGGATATGCATAATCTGAGAATGATTAATCTGAAACTATTAATCTGTAGAGAAATTTTAATCAAGCAACATGGCAGCTCTGGCAAGGGATCACATCCAAAGACCTTCTACATCTGTGCGATTTGGCTGGAATACAGACATGCCCTTAGTACATACCTTCTATCTCATACAATCAAGGTAAAGTTAGTTTAAAAGTCAATTAATTATAAAGTTAAAGTTAGATAAAAGTTAGTTTGAAGTTAGTTTATACTTAAAAGTTAGTTTAAAAATGCAGCCATATTTGAAAATGATATCTAATTGAGTGTCAGACAAAGTGAAGAAACAGAGAAAGATTTGACATTATGAATCAGAGATAGAATATGACTAACTCTCATGAGAACAGACAGGAATGAGAGGCTACTTAAGAGTAGCACAGGCAGAGGGAGAGGAGAGCTCTGTACCAGAACCATTTGACAGAGATAGCTTACAGACAGAATGAGCTAGACATAGGTGAAGGACAGAAAAAGCCAGAGAATGAGAAAGAAGGCGCTAGAAGATTAAAACTTATTGCCAGAATTAGGTTAAAACCAGGCAGAACAATTTAGTCAAAAGTCAAGAGAAGCTAGTTTAGATCAGTCAGCTTGGAGAGAAGTTTGAGCCAGAATAACTTAGTTGAACCAGCCAGTGAGCGTTCAGAAAGAACTAGAACAGGGAAGCTTATTCTGCAGTAAGCTTCTGAGATAATATTTGCCTCTGATGACTAAAAGTTACTGTTACATCACTTAAAGTATCTAATAGGTCCACTTAATATGTCTTGAGCACTCTCAGATGTATGTCTTCAGACTTTTACATTTTGAACAAAGAGTCCAGAATCCAGCAGTATTTTATATAGAAAACAGAGTACTCGGTGTATTATAGGGGTCTCAGAAATTATATAGACTCATTTTTATCACATTCTACTAGTGAAAGCACCATAATATACACAGTTACATGGAAGAGGAACTAAAGAGTAGCTTCTTAGAAACTATCAAAAACTTGACAACAAACTTTTAACTATGTGGTTATGCTTTCTAGACACACATACTTCATAGGTATTTGAATAAGAAAATAAGCTCATCTTTTCCTGGGCCTTACAATCAGTGTTAAGGTCAACTTCATGATGAAGAATCACATTATTAAAACAGATACCAAAGAAGAACTCATGTAGAACATCTATGTCCTCCCACTACTTCCTCAGCTCACATGTTGAGACTAGTCCGTTGGCTTGTTTTCTAAAATATCAAGTGAATAAGTGTGGTTTTCTAAAGTAATCCTATAACTACTTGGGTCACAGACAGTTAATTACTGTTCTTAATTTATGTAATATAGGTGTCTTGTTCAGAATGTTGTTCCTGTGCTTATGAATTCAAGATTATTCCTTATTTTCTCCTCTACCAGGTTCAGAGTATCTGAATTACATAGACATTCTTGATGCATTTGGAATTCAGTTTTGCAAGGTGAGATCAGAATGTAATTCCATTTCCCACATTTAACTATCCAGTTTGGCCAGCAACATTTATTAACTATGCCATTTTCTCCACTGTGTAGTTTTAAATTCTCATAAGAATTAGGTAGATGTAGGAGTGTGGGCTAATATGTTGTTTCTCAGTTTAATTCCGTTGATCAATGTCTGTGTTTATGGTGGTCTCATACTGTTTTCTCCTGTGATTCTTCTCTCTACATTTTAATTGTTCAGTATTGTTTTGACCATGCTGTGTCTTCCTGTTTCCTTATGAAATCAAAGATGGCTTTTGTGAACAATTATGTTGGAATTCTTATGGTGAGTGTGCTGAATTTCTAGATGGTTTTGGAGCAGTTGGGCCATATTCATAGCATTAATCCTAGCAATCTATGAGGATGAGAGACCTTTCCAGTTTCTGGTTTCTTTTTCAATTTATTTTTGCACTTTTTAAAGCTTTCATTGTACAAGTAGTTTTGCTTCGCTGGTTGGATTTATTCCTAGATATTTGGAGCAGAATGCTGTTGTGAAAGATATTTTTCTTCTTGATTTTGTTTTCAATATGTTTGTCTTTTATTTACCCAAAAGCTGCTGATTTTCCCATGTTAAATTCATTTCCTGCCACTTTGATGTATCCTTGTGGGTCTATAGGGACTTTTACACATAGGATTATATCATCCACAAATATGAACAGGGTAGCTTCTTCCTCTCTTAGGGGTATCCCCTTAATCTCCCTCACTTGTATTATTGTTCTAACAAAATATTATATTGAGAACTATAACTATTTGTGTGTTGGTTCCAATAACTTAATTACTGTTAATGTGCCATTTGTACCATCAATAAAAATGTTCATTATTTAAAAGGTGAACAAAACCTCAATATTGTTTTAAAAATACTTTTACTTCAATTTACATAATGAGGACCCTAGGACATCAAACATTCCTTAAATGGGATTTTATAAATCACAATATGAAATGTATAAACTATTTGTTAAAGAATGAATAAACAATCAACACAAAAAATGGTTAAATGCTAAATAAACACTTTAACACAAAAACCCCACCCACTACTTATAGCTAACAGATTATGAAAATGTATTCAAATCATTGGGCTATATCTAGTCATAAATTATCTTTAAAGCATTGAAAAATATAATAAATCTACAGGTAGATTTGGGGAGGAATGGCCAAGAAAAAAAAATATATATATATATATATATATATATGTGTGTGTGTGTGTGTGTGTGTGTGTGTGTATGTATATGTATGTATGTGTGTGTAAAAGTTTTATACTTAATAAATATATATATTCAATCCAGGAATATTATAATATAATGAATAAAACTGTTTAAAAATAATATTACTCTTTAATCATTACAGAAATCAGCAAAATTATTCAGCTAACCCTAATTCTGAGACCAAGAATAGTGTAGTTTGTATAAGCAAAATAATAAAAGTAACACTCTTCAACTTGAACTGAGATCTTGTAGCTTTAATGCCAACACCTGGAAAGGAAAGCGTTCAAGAAAGGTCGGTTCCAAGCAAATATCTCTCACACATTCAAAATATAAAAGTCATAAATGGAATGTTGGCAATTCAGTGACAGAGAAGTGTGTAAAATCACAACCTATATCTGTTCATATAAAGAATGCAATATTCTGAAGGTCTGGCAGCCAGGTTAGATGATTCTGGATCCCACATCCTCCTGCAAGCCTCTTGGTTGCTTTATCATAAAAGTAAATATAGATGCAGGGCATGATGGCACGTGCCTTTAACACTGAGGGGTGGGGAAAGGCAGGGAGCAGAGGCAGGCAGATCTCTGTGAGGTCAGCCTGGTCTACAAAGCACATTCAGGAAAGCCAGAACTATTACACAGAGAAAACTTGTCCCCCAAAAAGAGAACAAAACAATACATTCAAACAAAACAACAGAGAGAGAGAGAGAGAGAGAGAGAGATGAGAGAGAGAGAG